>NW_024470745.1:0-70296 GCF_017639515.1 Carcharodon carcharias | reverse complement strand
GAGAGAGACTGGAGCAGTGAGAGTCAGTGACTGTGAGAGAGAGAGACTGGAGCAGTGAGACACTGTCTGTGAGAGAGACTGGAGCAGTGAGACTCAGTGTCTGTGAGAGAGACTGGAGCAGTGACTCAGTGTCTGTGAGAGAGACTGGAGCAGTGAGACTCAGTGACTGTGAGAGAGAGACTGGAGCAGTGAGACTCAGTGACTGAGAGAGAGAGAGACTGGAGCAGTGAGACTCAGTGACTGTGAGAGAGAGACTGAGCAGTGAGACTCAGTGACTGTTAGAGAGAGACTGGAGCAGTGAGACTCAGTGACTGTGAGAGAGAGACTGGAGCAGTGAGACTCAGTGACTGTGAGAGAGGGACTGGAGCAGTGAGACTCAGTGACTGTGAGAGAGAGAGAGAGAAACTGGAGCAGTGAGACTCAGTGACTGTGAGAGAGAGAGAGAGACTGGAGCAGTGAGACTCAGTGACTGTGAGAGAGAGAGAGAGACTGGAGCAGTGAGACTCAGTGGCTGTGAGAGAGAGACAGGAGCAGTGAGACTCAGTGACTGTGAGAGAGAGACTGGAGCAGTGAGACTCTGACTGTGAGAGAGAGAGAGAGACTGAGCAGTGAGACTCAGTGACTGTGAGAGAGAGAGAGAGACTGGAGCAGTGAGACTCAGTGACTGTGAGAGAGAGACAGGAGCAGTGAGACTCACTGTCTGTGAGAGAGAGAGAGAGACTGGAGCAGTGAGACTCAGTGACTGTTAGAGAGAGAGACTGGAGCTGTGAGACTCAGTGACTGTGACAGAGAGAGAGACTGGAGCAGTGAGACTCTGACAGTGAGAGAGAGAGACTGGAGCAGTGAGACTCAGTGACAGTGAGAGAGAGAGAGACTGGAGCAGTGAGACTCAGTGACTGAGAGAGAGAGACTGGAGCAGTGAGACTCAGTGACTGTGAGAGAGAGACTGGAGCAGTGAGACTCAGTGACTGTGAGAGAGAGACTGGAGCAGTGAGACTCAGTGACTGTGAGAGAGAGACGAGCAGTGAGACTCAGTGACTGTGAGAAGGAGAGAGACTGGAGCAGTGAGACTCAGTGACTGTGAGAGAGAGACTGGAGCAGTGAGACTCAGTGACTGTGAGAGAGAGAGAGAGACTGGAGCAGTGAGACTCAGTTACTGTGAGAGAGAGAGAGACGAGCAGTGAGACTCAGTGACTGTGAGAGAGAGAGAGAGACTGGAGCAGTGAGACTCAGTGACTGTGAGAGAGAGAGAGACTGGAGCAGTGAGACTCAGTGACTGTGAGAGAGAGAGAGACTGGAGCAATGAGACTCAGTGACTGTGAGTGAGAGATATTGGAGCAGTGAGACTCAGTGACTGTGAGAGAGAGAGACTGGAGCAGTGAGAATCAGTGACATTGAGAGAGAGAGAGAGAGACTGGAGCAGTGAGACTCAGTGACTGTGAGAGCGAGACTGGAGCAGTGAGACTCAGTGACTGAGAGAGAGAGACTGGAGCAGTGAGACTCAGTGACTGTGAGAGAGAGACTGGAGCAGTGAGACTCAGTGACTGTGAGAGAGAGTGACTGGAGCAGTGAAACTCAATGATTGTGAGAGCGAGAGCGACTGGAGCAGTGAGACTCAGTGACTGTGAGAGAGAGCGACTGGAGCAGTGAGACTCAGTGACAGTGAGAGAGAGAGAGACTCGAGCAGTGAGACTCAGTGACTGAGAGAGACTGGAGCAGTGAGACTCAGACTGTGAGAGAGAGAGAGAGACTGGAGCAGTGAGACTAAGTGACTAAGAGAGAGACTGGAGCTGTGAGACTCAGTGACTGTGAGAGAGAGAGACTGGAGCAGTGAGACTTAGTGACTGTGAGAGAGAGAGACTGGAGCAGTGAGACTCAGTGACTGTGAGAGAGAGAGACTGGAGCAGTGAGACTCAGTGACTGTGAGAGAGAGACTGGAGCAGTGAGATTCAGTGACTGTGAGAGAGAATGAGACTGGAGCAGTGAGAGTCCGTGACTGTGAGAGAGAGAGACTGGAGCAGTGAGATTCAGTGACTGTGAGAGAGAGAGAGACTGGAGCAGTGAGACTCAGTGACTGTGAGAGAGAGACTGGAGCAATGAGACTCAGTGACTGTGAGAGAGTGACTGGAGCAGTGAGACTCAGTGACAGTGAGAGAGTGAGAGACTGGAGCAGTGAGACTCAGTGACTGAGAGAGAGAGACTGAAGCAGTGAGACTCAGTGACTGTGAGAGCGAGACTGGAGCAGTGAGACTCAGTGACTGAGAGAAAGAGACTTGAGCAGTGAGACTCAGTGACTGTGAGAGAGAGTGACTGGAGCAGTGAAACTCAATGATTGTGAGAGCGAGAGAGACTGGAGCAGTGAGACTCAGTGACTGTGAGAGAGAGTGACTGGAGCAGTGAAACTCAATGACTGTGAGAGCGAGAGAGACTGGAGCAGTGAGACTCAGTGACTGTGAGAGAGAGTGACTGGAGCAGTGAAACTCAATGATTGTGAGAGCGAGAGAGACTGGAGCAGTGAGACTCAGTGACTGTGAGAGAGAGAGACTGGAGCAGTGAGACTCAGTGACTGTGAGAAAGAGACTGGAGCAGTGAGACTCAGTGATTGTGAGAGTGAGAGAGACTGGAGCAGTGAGACTCAATGACTGTGAGAGAGAGAGACTGGACCAATGAGACTCAGTGATTGTGAGAGTGAGATTGAAGCAGTGAGACTCAGTGACTGTGAGAGAGAGACTGGAGCAGTGAGACTCAGTGACTGTGAGAGAGAGACTGGAGCAGTGAGACTCAGTGACTGTGAGAGAGTGAGAGACTGGAGCAGTGAGACTCAGTGTCTGTGAGAGAGAGACTGGAGCAGTGAGACTCAGTGCCTGTGAGAGAGAGAGAGACTGGAGCAGTGAGACTCAGTGTCTGTGAGAGAGACTGGAGCAGTGAGACTCAGTGACTGTGAGAGAGAGACTGGAGCAGTGAGACTCAGTGACTGAGAGAGAGAGAGACTGGAGCAGTGAGACTCAGTGACTGTGAGAGAGACTGGAGCAGTGAGACTCAGTGACTGTGAGAGAGAGACTGGAGCAGTGAGACTCAGTGACTGTGAGAGAGAGAGACTGGAGCAGTGAGACTCAGTGACTGTGAGAGAGAGAGACTGGAGCAGTGAGACTCAGTGACTGTGAGAGAGAGAGAGACTGGAGCAGTGAGACTCAGTGACTGTGAGAGAGAGAGAGACTGGAGCAGTGAGACTCAGTGACTGTGAGAGAGAGAGAGACTGGAGCAGTGAGACTCAGTGACTGTGAGAGAGAGACTGGAGCAGTGAGACTCAGTGACTGTGAGAGAGAGAGAGACTGGAGCAGTGAGACTCAGTGACTGTGAGAGAGAGACTGGAGCAGTGAGACTCAGTGACTGAGAGAGAGAGACTGGAGCAGTGAGACTCAGTGACTGTGAGAGAGAGTGACTGGAGCAGTGAAACTCAATGATTGTGAGAGCGAGAGCGACTGGAGCAGTGAGACTCAGTGACTGTGAGAGAGAGCGACTGGAGCAGTGAGACTCAGTGACTGTGAGAGAGAGAGACTGGAGCAGTGAGACTCAGTGACTGAGAGAGACAAGAGCAGTGAGACTCAGACTGTGAGAGAGAGAGAGAGACTGGAGCAGTGAGACTAAGTGACTAAGAGAGAGACTGGAGCTGTGAGACTCAGTGACTGTGAGAGAGAGAGACTGGAGCAGTGAGACTCAGTGACTGTGAGAGAGAGAGACTGGAGCAGTGAGACTCAGTGACTGTGAGAGAGAGAGAGACTGGAGCAGTGAGACTCAGTGACTGAGAGAGAGAGACTGGAGCAGTGAGACTCAGTGACTGTGAGAGAGAGAGACTGGAGCAGTGAGACTCAGTGACTGTGAGAGAGAGACTGGAGCAGTGAGATTCAGTGACTGTGAGAGAGAATGAGACTGGAGCAGTGAGAGTCCGTGACTGTGAGAGAGAGAGACTGGAGCAGTGAGATTCAGTGACTGTGAGAGAGAGAGACTGGAGCAGTGAGACTCAGTGACTGTGAGAGAGAGACTGGAGCAATGAGACTCAGTGACTGTGAGAGAGTGACTGGAGCAGTGAGACTCAGTGACAGTGAGAGAGTGAGAGACTGGAGCAGTGAGACTCAGTGACTGAGAGAGAGAGACTGGAGCAGTGAGACTCAGTGACTGTGAGAGCGAGACTGGAGCAGTGAGACTCAGTGACTGAGAGAAAGAGACTTGAGCAGTGAGACTCAGTGACTGTGAGAGAGAGTGACTGGAGCAGTGAAACTCAATGATTGTGAGAGCGAGAGAGACTGGAGCAGTGAGACTCAGTGACTGTGAGAGAGAGTGACTGGAGCAGTGAAACTCAATGATTGTGAGAGCGAGAGAGACTGGAGCAGTGAGACTCAGTGACTGTGAGAGAGAGTGACTGGAGCAGTGAAACTCAATGATTGTGAGAGCGAGAGAGACTGGAGCAGTGAGACTCAGTGACTGTGAGAGAGAGAGACTGGAGCAGTGAGACTCAGTGACTGTGAGAAAGAGACTGGAGCAGTGAGATTCTTTGATTGTGAGAGTGAGAGAGACTGGAGCAGTGAGACTCAATGACTGTGAGAGAGAGAGACTGGACCAATGAGACTCAGTGATTGTGAGAGTGAGATTGAAGCAGTGAGACTCAGTGACTGTGAGAGAGAGACTGGAGCAGTGAGACTCAGTGACTGTGAGAGAGAGACTGGAGCAGTGAGAGTCAGTGACTGTGAGAGAGAGAGAGACTGGAGCAGTGAGACTCAGTGTCTGTGAGAGAGACTGGAGCAGTGAGACTCAGTGTCTGTGAGAGAGACTGGAGCAGTGACTCAGTGTCTGTGAGAGAGACTGGAGCAGTGAGACTCAGTGACTGTGAGAGAGAGAGACTGGAGCAGTGAGACTCAGTGACTGAGAGAGAGAGAGA
This sequence comes from Carcharodon carcharias, assembly GCF_017639515.1. Taxonomy (NCBI): domain Eukaryota; kingdom Metazoa; phylum Chordata; class Chondrichthyes; order Lamniformes; family Lamnidae; genus Carcharodon; species Carcharodon carcharias. The sequence continues at coordinate 65,360 of NW_024470745.1, read as the reverse complement.
CTGGAGCAGTGAGACTCAGTGACTGTGAGAGAGAGACTGGAGCAGTGAGACTCAGTGACTGTTAGAGAGAGACTGGAGCAGTGAGACTCAGTGACTGTGAGAGAGAGACTGGAGCAGTGAGACTCAGTGACTGTGAGAGAGGGACTGGAGCAGTGAGACTCAGTGACTGTGAGAGAGAGAGAGAGAGACTGGAGCAGTGAGACTCAGTGACTGTGAGAGAGAGAGAGAGACTGGAGCAGTGAGACTCAGTGACTGTGAGAGAGAGAGAGAGACTGGAGCAGTGAGACTCAGTGGCTGTGAGAGAGAGACAGGAGCAGTGAGACTCAGTGACTGTGAGAGAGAGACTGGAGCAGTGAGACTCTGACTGTGAGAGAGAGAGAGAGACTGGAGCAGTGAGACTCAGTGACTGTGAGAGAGAGAGAGAGACTGGAGCAGTGAGACTCAGTGACTGTGAGAGAGAGACAGGAGCAGTGAGACTCACTGTCTGTGAGAGAGAGAGAGACTGGAGCAGTGAGACTCAGTGACTGTTAGAGAGAGAGACTGGAGCTGTGAGACTCAGTGACTGTGACAGAGAGAGAGACTGGAGCAGTGAGACTCTGACAGTGAGAGAGAGAGACTGGAGCAGTGAGACTCAGTGACAGTGAGAGAGAGAGAGACTGGAGCAGTGAGACTCAGTGACTGAGAGAGAGAGACTGGAGCAGTGAGACTCAGTGACTGTGAGAGAGAGACTGGAGCAGTGAGACTCAGTGACTGTGAGAGAGAGACTGGAGCAGTGAGACTCAGTGACTGTGAGAGAGAGACGAGCAGTGAGACTCAGTGACTGTGAGAAGGAGAGAGACTGGAGCAGTGAGACTCAGTGACTGTGAGAGAGAGACTGGAGCAGTGAGACTCAGTGACTGTGAGAGAGAGAGAGAGACTGGAGCAGTGAGACTCAGTGACTGTGAGAGAGAGAGAGACGAGCAGTGAGACTCAGTGACTGTGAGAGAGAGAGAGAGACTGGAGCAGTGAGACTCAGTGACTGTGAGAGAGAGAGAGACTGGAGCAGTGAGACTCAGTGACTGTGAGAGAGAGAGAGACTGGAGCAATGAGACTCAGTGACTGTGAGTGAGAGATATTGGAGCAGTGAGACTCAGTGACTGTGAGAGAGAGAGACTGGAGCAGTGAGAATCAGTGACATTGAGAGAGAGAGAGAGAGACTGGAGCAGTGAGACTCAGTGACTGTGAGAGCGAGACTGGAGCAGTGAGACTCAGTGACTGAGAGAGAGAGACTGGAGCAGTGAGACTCAGTGACTGTGAGAGAGAGACTGGAGCAGTGAGACTCAGTGACTGTGAGAGAGAGTGACTGGAGCAGTGAAACTCAATGATTGTGAGAGCGAGAGCGACTGGAGCAGTGAGACTCAGTGACTGTGAGAGAGAGCGACTGGAGCAGTGAGACTCAGTGACAGTGAGAGAGAGAGAGTCTCGAGCAGTGAGACTCAGTGACTGAGAGAGACTGGAGCTGTGAGACTCAGACTGTGAGAGAGAGAGAGAGACTGGAGCAGTGAGACTAAGTGACTAAGAGAGAGACTGGAGCTGTGAGACTCAGTGACTGTGAGAGAGAGAGACTGGAGCAGTGAGACTCAGTGACTGTGAGAGAGAGAGACTGGAGCAGTGAGACTCAGTGACTGTGAGAGAGAGAGACTGGAGCAGTGAGACTCAGTGACTGTGAGAGAGAGACTGGAGCAGTGAGATTCAGTGACTGTGAGAGAGAATGAGACTGGAGCAGTGAGAGTCCGTGACTGTGAGAGAGAGAGACTGGAGCAGTGAGATTCAGTGACTGTGAGAGAGAGAGAGACTGGAGCAGTGAGACTCAGTGACTGTGAGAGAGAGACTGGAGCAATGAGACTCAGTGACTGTGAGAGAGTGACTGGAGCAGTGAGACTCAGTGACAGTGAGAGAGTGAGAGACTGGAGCAGTGAGACTCAGTGACTGAGAGAGAGAGACTGAAGCAGTGAGACTCAGTGACTGTGAGAGCGAGACTGGAGCAGTGAGACTCAGTGACTGAGAGAAAGAGACTTGAGCAGTGAGACTCAGTGACTGTGAGAGAGAGTGACTGGAGCAGTGAAACTCAATGATTGTGAGAGCGAGAGAGACTGGAGCAGTGAGACTCAGTGACTGTGAGAGAGAGTGACTGGAGCAGTGAAACTCAATGACTGTGAGAGCGAGAGAGACTGGAGCAGTGAGACTCAGTGACTGTGAGAGAGAGTGACTGGAGCAGTGAAACTCAATGATTGTGAGAGCGAGAGAGACTGGAGCAGTGAGACTCAGTGACTGTGAGAGAGAGAGACTGGAGCAGTGAGACTCAGTGACTGTGAGAAAGAGACTGGAGCAGTGAGACTCAGTGATTGTGAGAGTGAGAGAGACTGGAGCAGTGAGACTCAATGACTGTGAGAGAGAGAGACTGGACCAATGAGACTCAGTGATTGTGAGAGTGAGATTGAAGCAGTGAGACTCAGTGACTGTGAGAGAGAGACTGGAGCAGTGAGACTCAGTGACTGTGAGAGAGAGACTGGAGCAGTGAGACTCAGTGACTGTGAGAGAGAGAGAGACTGGAGCAGTGAGACTCAGTGTCTGTGAGAGAGACTGGAGCAGTGAGACTCAGTGTCTGTGAGAGAGACTGGAGCAGTGAGACTCAGTGACTGTGAGAGAGAGAGAGACTGGAGCAGTGAGACTCAGTGACTGAGAGAGAGAGAGACTGGAGCAGTGAGACTCAGTGACTGTGAGAGAGAGACTGGAGCAGTGAGACTCAGTGACTGTTAGAGAGAGACTGGAGCAGTGAGACTCAGTGACTGTGAGAGAGAGACTGGAGCAGTGAGACTCAGTGACTGTGAGAGAGGGACTGGAGCAGTGAGACTCAGTGACTGTGAGAGAGAGAGAGAGAGACTGGAGCAGTGAGACTCAGTGACTGTGAGAGAGAGAGAGAGACTGGAGCAGTGAGAATCAGTGACATTGAGAGAGAGAGAGAGAGACTGGAGCAGTGAGACTCAGTGACTGTGAGAGCGAGACTGGAGCAGTGAGACTCAGTGACTGAGAGAGAGAGACTGGAGCAGTGAGACTCAGTGACTGTGAGAGAGAGACTGGAGCAGTGAGACTCAGTGACTGTGAGAGAGAGTGACTGGAGCAGTGAAACTCAATGATTGTGAGAGCGAGAGCGACTGGAGCAGTGAGACTCAGTGACTGTGAGAGAGAGCGACTGGAGCAGTGAGACTCAGTGACAGTGAGAGAGAGAGAGACTCGAGCAGTGAGACTCAGTGACTGAGAGAGACTGGAGCAGTGAGACTCAGACTGTGAGAGAGAGAGAGAGACTGGAGCAGTGAGACTCAGTGACTGAGAGAGACTGGAGCAGTGAGACTCAGTGACTGTGAGAGAGAGAGAGACTGGAGCAGTGAGATTCAGTGACTGTGAGAGAGAGAGAGACTGGAGCAGTGAGACTCAGTGACTGTGAGAGAGAGACTGGAGCAATGAGACTCAGTGACTGTGAGAGAGTGACTGGAGCAGTGAGACTCAGTGACTGTGAGAGAGAGAGAGACTGGAGCAGTGAGATTCAGTGACTGTGAGAGAGAGAGAGAGACTGGAGCAGTGAGATTCAGTGACGGTGAGAGAGAGAGACTGGAGCAGTGAGACTCAGTGACTGTGAGAGAGAGTGACTGGAGCAGTGAAACTCAATGATTGTGAGAGCGAGAGCGACTGGAGCAGTGAGACTCAGTGACTGTGAGAGAGAGCGACTGGAGCAGTGAGACTCAGTGACTGTGAGAGAGAGAGACTGGAGCAGTGAGACTCAGTGACTGAGAGAGACTGGAGCAGTGAGACTCAGACTGTGAGAGAGAGAGAGAGACTGGAGCAGTGAGACTAAGTGACTGAGAGAGAGACTGGAGCTGTGAGACTCAGTGACTGTGAGAGAGAGAGACTGGAGCAGTGAGACTCAGTGACTGTGAGAGAGAGAGACTGGAGCAGTGAGACTCAGTGACTGTGAGAGAGAGAGAGACTGGAGCAGTGAGACTCAGTGACTGAGAGAGAGAGACTGGAGCAGTGAGACTCAGTGACTGTGAGAGAGAGAGACTGGAGCAGTGAGACTCAGTGACTGTGAGAGAGAGACTGGAGCAGTGAGATTCAGTGACTGTGAGAGAGAATGAGACTGGAGCAGTGAGAGTCCGGGACTGTGAGAGAGACTGGAGCAGTGAGATTCAGAGACTGTGAGAGAGAGAGAGACTGGAGCAGTGAGACTCAGTGACTGTGAGAGAGAGACTGGAGCAATGAGACTCAGTGACTGTGAGAGAGTGACTGGAGCAGTGAGACTCAGTGACAGTGAGAGAGTGAGAGACTGGAGCAGTGAGACTCAGTGACTGAGAGAGAGAGACTGGAGCAGTGAGACTCAGTGACTGTGAGAGCGAGACTGGAGCAGTGAGACTCAGTGACTGAGAGAAAGAGACTTGAGCAGTGAGACTCAGTGACTGTGAGAGAGAGTGACTGGAGCAGTGAAACTCAATGATTGTGAGAGCGAGAGAGACTGGAGCAGTGAGACTCAGTGACTGTGAGAGAGAGTGACTGGAGCAGTGAAACTCAATGATTGTGAGAGCGAGAGAGACTGGAGCAGTGAGACTCAGTGACTGTGAGAGAGAGTGACTGGAGCAGTGAAACTCAATGATTGTGAGAGCGAGAGAGACTGGAGCAGTGAGACTCAGTGACTGTGAGAGAGAGAGACTGGAGCAGTGAGACTCAGTGACTGTGAGAAAGAGACTGGAGCAGTGAGATTCTTTGATTGTGAGAGTGAGAGAGACTGGAGCAGTGAGACTCAATGACTGTGAGAGAGAGAGACTGGACCAATGAGACTCAGTGATTGTGAGAGTGAGATTGAAGCAGTGAGACTCAGTGACTGTGAGAGAGAGACTGGAGCAGTGAGACTCAGTGACTGTGAGAGAGAGACTGGAGCAGTGAGAGTCAGTGACTGTGAGAGAGAGAGAGACTGGAGCAGTGAGACTCAGTGTCTGTGAGAGAGACTGGAGCAGTGAGACTCAGTGTCTGTGAGAGAGACTGGAGCAGTGACTCAGTGTCTGTGAGAGAGACTGGAGCAGTGAGACTCAGTGACTGTGAGAGAGAGAGACTGGAGCAGTGAGACTCAGTGACTGAGAGAGAGAGAGACTGGAGCAGTGAGACTCAGTGACTGTGAGAGAGAGACTGGAGCAGTGAGACTCAGTGACTGTTAGAGAGAGACTGGAGCAGTGAGACTCAGTGACTGTGAGAGAGAGACTGGAGCAGTGAGACTCAGTGACTGTGAGAGAGGGACTGGAGCAGTGAGACTCAGTGACTGTGAGAGAGAGAGAGAGAGACTGGAGCAGTGAGACTCAGTGACTGTGAGAGAGAGAGAGAGACTGGAGCAGTGAGACTCAGTGACTGTGAGAGAGAGAGAGAGACTGGAGCAGTGAGACTCAGTGGCTGTGAGAGAGAGACAGGAGCAGTGAGACTCAGTGACTGTGAGAGAGAGACTGGAGCAGTGAGACTCTGACTGTGAGAGAGAGAGAGAGACTGGAGCAGTGAGACTCAGTGACTGTGAGAGAGAGAGAGAGACTGGAGCAGTGAGACTCAGTGACTGTGAGAGAGAGACAGGAGCAGTGAGACTCACTGTCTGTGAGAGAGAGAGAGAGACTGGAGCAGTGAGACTCAGTGACTGTTAGAGAGAGAGACTGGAGCTGTGAGACTCAGTGACTGTGACAGAGAGAGAGACTGGAGCAGTGAGACTCTGACAGTGAGAGAGAGAGACTGGAGCAGTGAGACTCAGTGACAGTGAGAGAGAGAGACTGGAGCAGTGAGACTCAGTGACTGAGAGAGAGAGACTGGAGCAGTGAGACTCAGTGACTGTGAGAGAGAGACTGGAGCAGTGAGACTCAGTGACTGTGAGAGAGAGACTGGAGCAGTGAGACTCAGTGACTGTGAGAGAGAGACGAGCAGTGAGACTCAGTGACTGTGAGAAGGAGAGAGACTGGAGCAGTGAGACTCAGTGACTGTGAGAGAGAGACTGGAGCAGTGAGACTCAGTGACTGTGAGAGAGAGAGAGAGACTGGAGCAGTGAGACTCAGTGACTGTGAGAGAGAGAGACGAGCAGTGAGACTCAGTGACTGTGAGAGAGAGAGAGAGACTGGAGCAGTGAGACTCAGTGACTGTGAGAGAGAGAGAGACTGGAGCAGTGAGACTCAGTGACTGTGAGAGAGAGAGAGACTGGAGCAATGAGACTCAGTGACTGTGAGTGAGAGATATTGGAGCAGTGAGACTCAGTGACTGTGAGAGAGAGAGACTGGAGCAGTGAGAATCAGTGACATTGAGAGAGAGAGAGAGAGACTGGAGCAGTGAGACTCAGTGACTGTGAGAGCGAGACTGGAGCAGTGAGACTCAGTGACTGAGAGAGAGAGACTGGAGCAGTGAGACTCAGTGACTGTGAGAGAGAGACTGGAGCAGTGAGACTCAGTGACTGTGAGAGAGAGTGACTGGAGCAGTGAAACTCAATGATTGTGAGAGCGAGAGCGACTGGAGCAGTGAGACTCAGTGACTGTGAGAGAGAGCGACTGGAGCAGTGAGACACAGTGACAGTGAGAGAGAGAGAGACTCGAGCAGTGAGACTCAGTGACTGAGAGAGACTGGAGCAGTGAGACTCAGACTGTGAGAGAGAGAGAGAGACTGGAGCAGTGAGACTAAGTGACTAAGAGAGAGACTGGAGCTGTGAGACTCAGTGACTGTGAGAGAGAGAGACTGGAGCAGTGAGACTTAGTGACTGTGAGAGAGAGAGACTGGAGCAGTGAGACTCAGTGACTGTGAGAGAGAGAGACTGGAGCAGTGAGACTCAGTGACTGTGAGAGAGAGACTGGAGCAGTGAGATTCAGTGACTGTGAGAGAGAATGAGACTGGAGCAGTGAGAGTCCGTGACTGTGAGAGAGAGAGACTGGAGCAGTGAGATTCAGTGACTGTGAGAGAGAGAGAGACTGGAGCAGTGAGACTCAGTGACTGTGAGAGAGAGAATGGAGCAATGAGACTCAGTGACTGTGAGAGAGTGACTGGAGCAGTGAGACTCAGTGACAGTGAGAGAGTGAGAGACTGGAGCAGTGAGACTCAGTGACTGAGAGAGACTGAAGCAGTGAGACTCAGTGACTGTGAGAGCGAGACTGGAGCAGTGAGACTCAGTGACTGAGAGAAAGAGACTTGAGCAGTGAGACTCAGTGACTGTGAGAGAGAGTGACTGGAGCAGTGAAACTCAATGATTGTGAGAGCGAGAGAGACTGGAGCAGTGAGACTCAGTGACTGTGAGAGAGAGAGACTGGAGCAGTGAGACTCAGTGACTGTGAGAAAGAGACTGGAGCAGTGAGACTCAGTGATTGTGAGAGTGAGAGAGACTGGAGCAGTGAGACTCAATGACTGTGAGAGAGAGAGACTGGACCAATGAGACTCAGTGATTGTGAGAGTGAGATTGAAGCAGTGAGACTCAGTGACTGTGAGAGAGAGACTGGAGCAGTGAGACTCAGTGACTGTGAGAGAGAGACTGGAGCAGTGAGACTCAGTGACTGTGAGAGAGAGAGAGACTGGAGCAGTGAGACTCAGTGTCTGTGAGAGAGACTGGAGCAGTGAGACTCAGTGTCTGTGAGAGAGACTGGAGCAGTGAGACTCAGTGACGGTGAGAGAGAGAGACTGGAGCAGTGAGACTCAGTGACTGAGAGAGAGAGAGACTGGAGCAGTGAGACTCAGTGACTGTGAGAGAGAGACTGGAGCAGTGAGACTCAGTGACTGTTAGAGAGAGACTGGAGCAGTGAGACTCAGTGACTGTGAGAGAGAGACTGGAGCAGTGAGACTCAGTGACTGTGAGAGAGGGACTGGAGCAGTGAGACTCAGTGACTGTGAGAGAGAGAGAGAGAGAATGGAGCAGTGAGACTCAGTGACTGTGAGAGAGAGAGAGAGACTGGAGCAGTGAGAATCAGTGACATTGAGAGAGAGAGAGAGAGACTGGAGCAGTGAGACTCAGTGACTGTGAGAGCGAGACTGGAGCAGTGAGACTCAGTGACTGAGAGAGAGAGACTGGAGCAGTGAGACTCAGTGACTGTGAGAGAGAGACTGGAGCAGTGAGACTCAGTGACTGTGAGAGAGAGTGACTGGAGCAGTGAAACTCAATGATTGTGAGAGCGAGAGCGACTGGAGCAGAGAGACTCAGTGACTGTGAGAGAGAGCGACTGGAGCAGTGAGACTCAGTGACAGTGAGAGAGAGAGAGACTCGAGCAGTGAGACTCAGTGACTGAGAGAGACTGGAGCAGTGAGACTCAGACTGTGAGAGAGAGAGAGAGACTGGAGCAGTGAGACTAAGTGACTAAGAGAGAGACTGGAGCTGTGAGACTCAGTGACTGTGAGAGAGAGAGACTGGAGCAGTGAGACTTAGTGACTGTGAGAGAGAGAGACTGGAGCAGTGAGACTCAGTGACTGTGAGAGAGAGAGACTGGAGCAGTGAGACACAGTGACTGTGAGAGAGAGACTGGAGCAGTGAGATTCAGTGACTGTGAGAGAGAATGAGACTGGAGCAGTGAGAGTCCGTGACTGTGAGAGAGAGAGACTGGAGCAGTGAGATTCAGTGACTGTGAGAGAGAGAGAGACTGGAGCAGTGAGACTCAGTGACTGTGAGAGAGAGACTGGAGCAATGAGACTCAGTGACTGTGAGAGAGTGACTGGAGCAGTGAGACTCAGTGACAGTGAGAGTGAGAGACTGGAGCAGTGAGACTCAGTGACTGAGAGAGAGAGACTGGAGCAGTGAGACTCAGTGACTGTGAGAGCGAGACTGGAGCAGTGAGACTCAGTGACTGAGAGAAAGAGACTTGAGCAGTGAGACTCAGTGACTGTGAGAGAGAGTGACTGGAGCAGTGAAACTCAATGATTGTGAGAGCGAGAGAGACTGGAGCAGTGAGACTCAGTGACTGTGAGAGAGAGTGACTGGAGCAGTGAAACTCAATGATTGTGAGAGCGAGAGAGACTGGAGCAGTGAGACTCAGTGACTGTGAGAGAGAGTGACTGGAGCAGTGAAACTCAATGATTGTGAGAGCGAGAGAGACTGGAGCAGTGAGACTCAGTGACTGTGAGAGAGAGAGACTGGAGCAGTGAGACTCAGTGACTGTGAGAAAGAGACTGGAGCAGTGAGACTCAGTGATTGTGAGAGTGAGAGAGACTGGAGCAGTGAGACTCAATGACTGTGAGAGAGAGAGACTGGACCAATGAGACTCAGTGATTGTGAGAGTGAGATTGAAGCAGTGAGACTCAGTGACTGTGAGAGAGAGACTGGAGCAGTGAGACTCAGTGACTGTGAGAGAGAGACTGGAGCAGTGAGACTCAGTGACTGTGAGAGAGTGAGAGACTGGAGCAGTGAGACTCAGTGTCTGTGAGAGAGACTGGAGCAGTGAGACTCAGTGTCTGTGAGAGAGACTGGAGCAGTGAGACTCAGTGACTGTGAGAGAGAGAGACTGGAGCAGTGAGACTCAGTGACTGAGAGAGAGAGAGACTGGAGCAGTGAGACTCAGTGACTGTGAGAGAGAGACTGGAGCAGTGAGACTCAGTGACTGTTAGAGAGAGACTGGAGCAGTGAGACTCAGTGACTGTGAGAGAGAGACTGGAGCAGTGAGACTCAGTGACTGTGAGAGAGGGACTGGAGCAGTGAGACTCAGTGACTGTGAGAGAGAGAGAGAGAGACTGGAGCAGTGAGACTCAGTGACTGTGAGAGAGAGAGAGAGACTGGAGCAGTGAGACTCAGTGACTGTGAGAGAGAGAGAGAGACTGGAGCAGTGAGACTCAGTGGCTGTGAGAGAGAGACAGGAGCAGTGAGACTCAGTGACTGTGAGAGAGAGACTGGAGCAGTGAGACTCTGACTGTGAGAGAGAGAGAGAGACTGGAGCAGTGAGACTCAGTGACTGTGAGAGAGAGAGAGAGACTGGAGCAGTGAGACTCAGTGACTGTGAGAGAGAGACAGGAGCAGTGAGACTCAGTGTCTGTGAGAGAGAGAGAGAGACTGGAGCAGTGAGACTCAGTGACTGTTAGAGAGAGAGACTGGAGCTGTGAGACTCAGTGACTGTGACAGAGAGAGAGACTGGAGCAGTGAGACTCTGACAGTGAGAGAGAGAGACTGGAGCAGTGAGACTCAGTGACAGTGAGAGAGAGAGAGACTGGAGCAGTGAGACTCAGTGACTGAGAGAGAGAGACTGGAGCAGTGAGACTCAGTGACTGTGAGAGAGAGACTGGAGCAGTGAGACTCAGTGACTGTGAGAGAGAGACTGGAGCAGTGAGACTCAGTGACTGTGAGAGAGAGACGAGCAGTGAGACTCAGTGACTGTGAGAAGGAGAGAGACTGGAGCAGTGAGACTCAGTGACTGTGAGAGAGAGACTGGAGCAGTGAGACTCAGTGACTGTGAGAGAGAGAGAGAGACTGGAGCAGTGAGACTCAGTGACTGTGAGAGAGAGAGAGACGAGCAGTGAGACTCAGTGACTGTGAGAGAGAGACTGGAGCAGTGAGACTCAGTGACTGTGAGAGAGAGACGAGCAGTGAGACTCAGTGACTGTGAGAGAGAGAGAGACTGGAGCAGTGAGACTCAGTGACTGTGAGTGAGAGATATTGGAGCAGTGAGACTCAGTGACTGTGAGAGAGAGAGAGAGAGACTGGAGCAGTGAGACTCAGTGACTGTGAGAGAGAGAGAGAGAGACTGGAGCAGTGAGACTCAGTGACTGTGAGAGCGAGACTGGAGCAGTGAGACTCAGTGACTGAGAGAGAGAGACTGGAGCAGTGAGACTCAGTGACTGTGAGAGAGAGACTGGAGCAGTGAGACTCAGTGACTGTGAGAGAGAGTGACTGGAGCAGTGAAACTCAATGATTGTGAGAGCGAGAGCGACTGGAGCAGTGAGACTCAGTGACTGTGAGAGAGAGCGACTGGAGCAGTGAGACTCAGTGACAGTGAGAGAGAGAGAGACTGGAGCAGTGAGACTCAGTGACTGAGAGAGACTGGAGCAGTGAGACTCAGACTGTGAGAGAGAGAGAGAGACTGGAGCAGTGAGACTAAGTGACTAAGAGAGAGACTGGAGCTGTGAGACTCAGTGACAGTTAGAGATAGAGACTGGAGCAGTGAGACTTAGTGACTGTGAGAGAGAGAGACTGGAGCAGTGAGACTCAGTGACTGTGAGAGAGAGAGAGACTGGAGCAGTGAGACTCAGTGACTGAGAGAGAGAGACTGGAGCAGTGAGACTCAGTGACTGTGAGAGAGAGAGAGACTGGAGCAGTGAGACTCAGTGACTGTGAGAGAGAGACTGGAGCAGTGAGATTCAGTGACCGTGAGAGAGAATGAGACTGGAGCAGTGAGAGTCCGTGACTGTGAGAGAGAGAGACTGGAGCAGTGAGATTCAGTGACTGTGAGAGAGAGAGAGAAACTGGAGCAGTGAGACTCAGTGACTGTGAGAGAGAGACTGGAGCAATGAGACTCAGTGACTGTGAGAGAGTGACTGGAGCAGTGAGACTCAGTGACTGTGAGAGAGAGAGAGACTGGAGCAGTGAGATTAAGTGACTGTGAGAGAGAGAGAGAGAGACTGGAGCAGTGAGATTCAGTGACGGTGAGAGAGAGAGACTGGAGCAGTGAGACTCAGTGACTGTGAGAGAGAGTGACTGGAGCAGTGAAACTCAATGATTGTGAGAGCGAGAGCGACTGGAGCAGTGAGACTCAGTGACTGTGAGAGAGAGCGACTGGAGCAGTGAGACTCAGTGACTGTGAGAGAGAGAGACTGGAGCAGTGAGACTCAGTGACTGAGAGAGACTGGAGCAGTGAGACTCAGACTGTGAGAGAGAGAGACTGGAGCAGTGAGACTAAGTGACTAAGAGAGAGACTGGAGCTGTGAGTCTCAGTGACTGTGAGAGAGAGAGACTGGAGCAGTGAGACTCAGTGACTGTGAGAGAGAGAGACTGGAGCAGTGAGACTCAGTGACTGTGAGAGAGAGAGAGACTGGAGCAGTGAGACTCAGTGACTGAGAGAGAGAGACTGGAGCAGTGAGACTCAGTGACTGTGAGAGAGAGAGACTGGAGCAGTGAGACTCAGTGACTGTGAGAGAGAGACTGGAGCAGTGAGATTCAGTGACTGTGAGAGAGAATGAGACTGGAGCAGTGAGAGTCCGTGACTGTGAGAGAGAGAGACTGGAGCAGTGAGATTCAGTGACTGTGAGAGAGAGAGAGACTGGAGCAGTGAGACTCAGTGACTGTGAGAGAGAGACTGGAGCAGTGAGACTCAGTGACTGTGAGAGAGAGACTGGAGCAGTGAGACTCAGTGACAGTGAGAGAGCGAGAGAGAGACTAGAACAGTGAGACTCAGTGACTGTGAGAGAGACTGGAGCACTGAGACTCAGTGACTGTGAGAGAGAGACTGGAGCAGTGAGACTCAGTGACTGTGAGAGAGAGACTGGAGCAGTGAGACTCAGTGACTGTGAGAGAGAGTGACTGGAGCAGTGAAACTCAATGATTGTGAGAGCGAGAGCGACTGGAGCAGTGAGACTCAGTGACTGTGAGAGAGAGCGACTGGAGCAGTGAGACTCAGTGACTGTGAGAGAGAGAGACTGGAGCAGTGAGACTCAGTGACTGAGAGAGACTGGAGCAGTGAGACTCAGACTGTGAGAGAGAGAGACTGGAGCAGTGAGACTAAGTGACTAAGAGAGAGACTGGAGCTGTGAGTCTCAGTGACTGTGAGAGAGAGAGACTGGAGCAGTGAGACTCAGTGACTGTGAGAGAGAGAGACTGGAGCAGTGAGACTCAGTGACTGTGAGAGAGAGAGAGACTGGAGCAGTGAGACTCAGTGACTGAGAGAGAGAGACTGGAGCAGTGAGACTCAGTGACTGTGAGAGAGAGAGACTGGAGCAGTGAGACTCAGTGACTGTGATAGAGAGACTGGAGCAGTGAGATTCAGTGACTGTGAGAGAGAATGAGACTGGAGCAGTGAGAGTCCGTGACTGTGAGAGAGAGAGACTGGAGCAGTGAGATTCAGTGACTGTGAGAGAGAGAGAGACTGGAGCAGTGAGACTCAGTGACTGTGAGTGAGAGATATTGGAGCAGTGAGACTCAGTGACTGTGAGAGAGAGAGACTGGAGCAGTGAGAATCAGTGACAGTGAGAGAGAGAGAGAGAGACTGGAGCAGTGAGACTCAGTGACTGTGAGAGCGAGACTGGAGCAGTGAGACTCAGTGACTGAGAGAGAGAGACTGGAGCAGTGAGACTCAGTGAGTGTGAGAGAGAGACTGGAGCAGTGAGACTCAGTGACTGTGAGAGAGAGTGACTGGAGCAGTGAAACTCAATGATTGTGAGAGCGAGAGCGACTGGAGCAGTGAGACTCAGTGACTGTGAGAGAGAGCGACTGGAGCAGTGAGACTCAGTGACAGTGAGAGAGAGAGAGACTGGAGCAGTGAGACTCAGTGACTGAGAGAGACTGGAGCAGTGAGACTCAGACTGTGAGAGAGAGAGAGAGACTGGAGCAGTGAGACTAAGTGACTAAGAGAGAGACTGGAGCTGTGAGACTCAGTGACTGTGAGAGAGAGAGACTGGAGCAGTGAGACTCAGTGACTGTGAGAGAGAGAGACTGGAGCAGTGAGACTCAGTGACTGTGAGAGAGAGAGAGACTGGAGCAGTGAGACTCAGTGACTGAGAGAGAGAGACTGGAGCAGTGAGACTCAGTGACTGTGAGAGAGAGAGAGACTGGAGCAGTGAGACTCAGTGACTGTGAGAGAGAGACTGGAGCAGTGAGATTCAGTGACTGTGAGAGAGAATGAGACTGGAGCAGTGAGAGTCCGTGACTGTGAGAGAGAGAGACTGGAGCAGTGAGATTCAGTGACTGTGAGAGAGAGAGAGACTGGAGCAGTGAGACTCAGTGACTGTGAGAGAGAGACTGGAGCAATGAGACTCAGTGACTGTGAGAGAGTGACTGGAGCAGTGAGACTCAGTGACTGTGAGAGAGAGAGAGACTGGAGCAGTGAGATTCAGTGACTGTGAGAGAGAGAGAGAGAGACTGGAGCAGTGAGATTCAGTGACGGTGAGAGAGAGAGACTGGAGCAGTGAGACTCAGTGACTGTGAGAGAGAGTGACTGGAGCAGTGAAACTCAATGATTGTGAGAGCGAGAGCGACTGGAGCAGTGAGACTCAGTGACTGTGAGAGAGAGCGACTGGAGCAGTGAGACTCAGTGACTGTGAGAGAGAGAGACTGGAGCAGTGAGACTCAGTGACTGAGAGAGACTGGAGCAGTGAGACTCAGACTGTGAGAGAGAGAGACTGGAGCAGTGAGACTAAGTGACTAAGAGAGAGACTGGAGCTGTGAGTCTCAGTGACTGTGAGAGAGAGAGACTGGAGCAGTGAGACTCAGTGACTGTGAGAGAGAGAGACTGGAGCAGTGAGACTCAGTGACTGTGAGAGAGAGAGAGACTGGAGCAGTGAGACTCAGTGACTGAGAGAGAGAGACTGGAGCAGTGAGACTCAGTGACTGTGAGAGAGAGAGACTGGAGCAGTGAGACTCAGTGACTGTGAGAGAGAGACTGGAGCAGTGAGATTCAGTGACTGTGAGAGAGAATGAGACTGGAGCAGTGAGAGTCCGTGACTGTGAGAGAGAGAGACTGGAGCAGTGAGATTCAGTGACTATGAGAGAGAGAGAGACTGGAGCAGTGAGACTCAGTGACTGTGAGAGAGAGACTGGAGCAATGAGACTCAGTGACTGTGAGAGAGTGACTGGAGCAGTGAGACTCAGTGACAGTGAGAGAGTGAGAGACTGGAGCAGTGAGACTCAGTGACTGAGAGGGACTGGAGCAGTGAGACTCAGACTGTGAGAGAGAGAGAGAGACTGGAGCAGTGAGACTAAGTGACTAAGAGAGAGACTGGAGCTGTGAGACTCAGTGACTGTGAGAGAGAGAGACTGGAGCAGTGAGACTCAGTGACTGTGAGAGAGAGAGACTGGAGCAGTGAGACTCAGTGACTGTGAGAGAGA
This sequence comes from Carcharodon carcharias, assembly GCF_017639515.1. Lineage (NCBI taxonomy): Eukaryota > Metazoa > Chordata > Chondrichthyes > Lamniformes > Lamnidae > Carcharodon > Carcharodon carcharias. Next base: position 50,320 of record NW_024470745.1, on the reverse strand, counting down.
GAGAGACTGGAGCAGTGAGACTCAGTGACTGAGAGAGAGAGACTGGAGCAGTGAGACTCAGTGACTGTGAGAGAGAGAGACTGGAGCAGTGAGCTCAGTGACTGTGAGAGAGAGACTGGAGCAGTGAGACTCAGTGACTGTGAGAGAGAATGAGACTGGAGCAGTGAGACTCCGGGACTGTGAGAGAGAGAGACTGGAGCAGTGAGACTCAGTGACTGTGAGAGAGAGAGAGACTGGAGCAGTGAGACTCAGTGACTGTGAGAGAGAGACTGGAGCAGTGAGACTCAGTGACTGTGAGAGAGAGACTGGAGCAGTGAGACTCAGTGACTGTGAGAGAGAGAGACTGGAGCAGTGAGACTCAGTGACTGTGAGAGAGAGAGAGACTGGAGCAGTGAGACTCAGTGACTGTGAGAGAGAGACTGGAGCAGTGAGAGTCAGTGACTGTGAGAGAGAGAGACTGGAGCAGTGAGACTCAGTGACTGGTGAGAGAGAGAGAGACTGGAGCAGGTGAGACTCAGTGACTGTGAAAGAGAGATAGACTGGAGCAGTGAGACTCATGACTGTGAGAGAGAGAGACTGGAGCAGTGAGACTCAGTGACTGTGAGAGAGAGAGAGACTGGAGCAGTGAGACTCAGTGACTGAGAGAGAGAGAGACTGGAGCAGTGAGACTCAGTGACTGTGAGAGAGAGACTGGAGCAGTGAGACCTCAGTGACTGTGAGAGAGAGACTGGGAGCAGTGAGACTCAGTGACTGTGAGAGAGAGACTGAGCAGTGAGACTCAGTGACTGTGAGAGGAGAGAGACTGGAGCAGTGGAACTCAGTGACTGTGAGAGAGAGACTGGAGCAGTGATACTCAGTGACTGTGAGAGAGAGTGACTGGAGCAGTGAGACTCAGTGACTGTGAGAGAGAGAGAGACAGGAGCAGTGAGACTCAGTGACGTGTGAGAGAGAGAGACTGGAGCAGTGAGACTATGTGACTGTGAGAGAGAGAGACTGGAGCAGTGAGACTCAGTGATTGTGAGAGAGAGAGACTGGAGCAGTGAGACTCAGTGACTGTGAGAGAGAGACTGGAGCAGTGAGACTCAGTGACTGTGAGAGAGAGAGACTGGAGCAGTGAGACTCAGTGACTGTGAGAGAGAGAGACTGGAGCAGTGAGACTCAGTGACTGTGAGAGCGAGAGAGACTGGAGCAGTGAGACTCAGTGACTGTGAGAGAGAGACTGGAGCAGTGAGACTCAGTGACTGTGAGAGAGAAGAGACTGGAGCAGTGAGACTCAGTGACTGTGAGAGAGAGTGACTGGAGCAGTGAAACTCAGTGACTGTGAGAGAGAGAGACTGGAGCAGTGAGACTCAGTGACTGTGAGAGAGAGAGACTGGAGCAGTGAGACTCAGTGACTGTGAGAGAGAGAGACTGGAGCAGTGAGACTCAGTGACTGTGAGAGAGAGAGACTGGAGCAGTGAGACTCAGTGACTGTGAGAGAGAGAGAGACTGGAGCAGTGAGACTCAGTGACTGTGAGAGAGAGACTGAGCTGTGAGACTCAGTGACTGTGAGAGAGAGAGACTGGAGCAGTGAGACTCAGTGACTGTGAGAGAGAGAGACTGGAGCAGTGAGACTCAGTGACTGTGAGAGAGAGAGAGACTGGAGCAGTGAGACTCAGTGACTGGAGAGAGGACTGGAGCAGTGAGACTCAGTGACTGTGAGAGAGAGAGAGACTGGAGCAGTGAGACTCAGTGACTGAGAGAGAGAGACTGGAGCAGTGAGACTCAGTGACTGTGAGAGAGAGAGACTGGAGCAGTGAGACTCAGTGACTGTGAGAGAGAGACTGGAGCAGTGAGACTCAGTGACTGTGAGAGAGAGAGACTTGAGCAGTGAGACTCAGTGACTGAGAGAGAGAGACTGGAGCAGTGAGACTCAGTGACTGTGAGAGAGAGAGAGTCTGGAGCAGTGAGCTCAGTGACTGTGAGAGAGAGACCTGGAGCAGTGAGACTCAGTGACTGAGAGAAAGAGACTTGAGCATGTGAGACTCAGTGACTGAGTGAGAGAGAGTGACTGGAGCAGTGAACTCAATGATTGTGAGAGCGAGAGAGACTGGAGCATGAGACTCAGTTGACTGTGAGAGAGAGGGTGACTGGAGCAGTGAAACTCATGATTGTGAGACGGGAGGAACTGGAGCAGTGAGACTCAGTGACGGTGAGAGAGAGTGACTGAGGCAGGTGAAACTCAATGAGTGTGAGAGCGAGAGAGACTGAGCAGTGAGACTCAGTGACTGTGAGAGAGAGAGACTGAGCAGTGAGACTCAGTGACTGTGAGAAAGAGACTGGAGCAGTGAGACTCAGTGATTGTGAGAGTAGAGAGACTGGAGCAGTGAGACTCAATGACTGTGAGAGAGAGAGACTGGACCAAGTGAGACTCAGTGATTGTGAGAGTGAGATTGAAGCAGTGAGACTCAGTGACTGTGAGAGAGAGACTGGAGCAGTGAGACTCAGTGACTGTGAGAGAGAGACTGGAGCATGAGACTCAGTGACTGTGAGAGAGAGAGAGACTGGAGCAGTGAGACTCAGTGTCTGTGAGAGAGACTGGAGCAGTGAGACTCAGGTGGTCTGTAGGAGAGACTGGAGCAGTGAGACTCAGTGACTGTGAGAGAGAGACTGGAGCAGTGAGACCTCATGACTGTGAGAGAGAGAGACTGGAGCAGTGAGACTCAGTGACTGTGAGAGAGAGACTGGAGCAGTGAGACTCATGACTGTTGAGAGAGAGACGGAGCAGTGGAGACTCAGTGACTGTGAGAGAGAGACTGGAGCAGTGAGACTCAGTGACTGTGAGAGAGGGACTGGAGCAGTGAGACTCAGTGACTGTGAGAGAGAGAGAGAGACTGGAGCAGTGAGACTCAGTGACTGGTGAGAGAGAGAGAGACTGGAGCAGTGAGACACAGTGACAGTGAGAGAGCGAGAGAGAGACTTGAGCAGTGAGACTCAGTGACTGTGAGAGAGATACTGGAGCAGTGAGAGTCAGTGATTGTGAGAGAGAGAGACTGGAGCAGTGAGACTCAGTGACTGTGAGAGAGAGACTGGAGCAGTGAGACTCAGTGACTGTGAGAGAGAGACTGGAGCAGTGAGATTCAGTGACTGTGAGAGAGAGAGAGACTGGAGCAGTGAGAGTCAGTGACTGTGAGAGAGAGACTGGAGCAGTGAGACTCAGTGACTGTGAGAGAGAGAGAGACTGGAGCAGTGAGACTCAGTGACTGTGAGAGAGAGACTGGAGCAGTGAGACTCAGTGACTGTGAGAGAGAGACTGGAGCAGTGAGACTCAGTGACTGTGAGAGGGAGACTGGAGCAGTGAGACTCAGTGACTGTGAGAGAGAGAGACTGGAGCAGTGAGACTCAGTGACTGTGAGAGAGAGACTGGAGCAGTGAGACTCAGTGACTGTGAGAGAGAGACTGGAGCAGTGAGACTCAGTGACTGTGAGAGAGAGAGAGACGGGAGCAGTGAGATTCAGTGACAGTGAGAGAGAGACTGGAGCAGTGAGACTCAGTGACTGTGAGAGAGAGAGACTTGAGCAGTGAGACTCAGTGACTGTGAGAGGGAGACTGGAGCAGTGAGACTCAGTGACTGTGAGAGAGAGAGAGACTGGAGCAGTGAGACTCAGTGACTGAGAGAGAGAGACTGGAGCAGTGAGACTCAGTGACTGTGAGAGAGAGACTGGAGCAGTGAGACTTAGTGACTGTGAGAGAGAGAGACTGGAGCAGTGAGACTCAGTGACTGTGAGAGAGAGAGACTGGAGCAGTGAGACTCAGTGACTGTGAGGAGAGAGACTGGAGCAGTGAGACTCAGTGACTGTGAGAGAGAGAGACTGGAGCAGTGAGACTCAGTGACTGAGAGAGAGAGAGACTGGAGCAGTGAGACTCAGTGACTGTGAGAGAGAGACTGGAGCAGTGAGACTCAGTGACTGTGAGAGAGAGAGACTGGAGCAGTGAGACTCAGTGACTGTGAGAGAGAGAGACTGAGCAGTGAGATCTCAGTGACTGTGAGAGAGAGAGACTGGAGCAGTGAGACTCAGTGACTGTGAGAGTGAGTGACTGGAGCAGGAGACTCAATGACTGTGAGAGAGAGAGACTGGAGCAGTGAGACTCAGTGACTGTGAGAGGAGATTGAAGCAGTGAGACTCAGTGACTGTGAGAGAGAGACTGGAGCAGTGAGACTCAGTGACTGTGAGAGAGAGACTGAGCAGTGAGACTCAGACTGTGAGAGAGAGAGAGACTGGAGCAGTGAGACTCAGTGTCTGAGAGAGAGGACTGGAGCAGTGAGTCTCAGTGTCTGTGAGAGAGAGACTGGGAGCAGTGAGACTCAGTGACTGTGAGAGAGAGAGACTGGAGCAGTGAGACTCAGTGGACTGTAGAGAGAGAGAGACTGGAGCAGTGAGACTGAGTGACTGCGAGAGAGAGACTGGAGCAGTGAGACTCAGTGACTGTGAGAGAGAGACTGGAGTAGTGAGACTGAGTGACTGTGAGAGAGAGACTGGAGAAGTGACACTCAGTGACTGTGAGAGAGGGACTGAGCAGTGAGACTCAGTGACTGTGAGAGAGAGAGAGAGACTGGAGCAGTGAGACTCAGTGACTGTGAGAGAGAGAGAGACTGGAGCAGTGAGACTCAGTGACTGTGAGAGAGAGAGAGACTGGAGCAGTGAGACTCAGTGACTGTGAGAGAGACTGGAGCAGTGAGACTCAGTGACTGTGAGAGAGAGAGACTGGAGCAGTGAGACTCAGTGACTGTGAGAGAGAGAGAGACTGGAGCAGTGAGACTCAGTGACTGTGAGAGAGAGAGACTGGAGCAGTGAGACTCAGTGACTGTTAGAGAGAGACTGGAGCAGTGAGACTCAGTGACTGTGAGAGAGAGAGACTGGAGCAGTGAGACTCAGTGACTGTGAGAGAGAGAGACTGGAGCAGTGAGACTCAGTGACTGTGAGAGAGAGAGAGACTGGAGCAGTGAGACTCAGTGACTGTGAGAGAGAGACTGGAGCAGTGAGACTCAGTGACTGTGAGAGAGAGACTGGAGCAGTGAGACTCAGTGACTGTGAGAGGGAGACTGGAGCAGTGAGACTCAGTGACTGTGAGAGAGAGACTGGAGCAGTGAGACTCAGTGTCTGTGAGAGAGACTGGAGCAGTGAGACTCAGTGACTGTGAGAGAGAGACTGGAGCATGAGACTCAGTGACTGTGAGAGAGAGAGACTGGAGCAGTGAGACTCAGTGACTGTGAGAGAGAGAGACTGGAGCAGTGAGACTCAGTGACTGTGAGAGAGAGAGACTGGAGCAGTGAGACTCAGTGACTGTGAGAGAGAGACTGGAGCAGTGAGACTCAGTGACTGTGAGAGAGAGACTGGAGCAGTGAGACTCAGTGACTGTGAGAGAGAGACTGGAGCAGTGAGACTCAGTGACTGTGAGAGAGAGAGAGACTGGAGCAGTGAGACTAAGTGACTATGAGAGAGAGAGAGACTGGAGCAGTGAGACTCAGTGACAGTGAGAGAGAGAGAGACTGGAGCAGTGAGACTCAGTGACTGTGAGAGAGAGAGACTGGAGCAGTGAGACTCAGTGACTGTGAGAGAGAGACTGGAGCAGTGAGACTCTGACTGTGAGAGAGAGAGAGAGACTGGAGCAGTGAGACTCAGTGACTGTGAGAGAGAGAGAGAGACTGGAGCAGTGAGACTCAGTGACTGTGAGAGAGAGAGACTGGAGCAGTGAGACTCACTGTCTGTGAGAGAGAGAGAGACTGGAGCAGTGAGACTGAGTGACTGTAGAGAGAGAGACTGGAGCAGTGAGACTCAGTGACTGTGAGAGAGAGAAACTGGAGCAGTGAGACTCAGTGACTGTGAGAGAGAGACTGGAGCAGTGAGACTCAGTGACAGTGAGAGAGAGAGAGACTGGAGCAGTGAGAGTCAGTGACTGAGAGAGAGAGACTGGAGCAGTGAGACTCAGTGACTGTGAGAGAGAGACTGGAGCAGTGAGACTCAGTGACTGTGAGAGAGAGACTGGAGCAGTGAGACTCAGTGACTGTGAGAGAGAGACGAGCAGTGAGACTCAGTGACTGTGAGAAGGAGAGAGACTGGAGCAGTGAGACTCAGTGACTGTGAGAGAGAGACTGGAGCAGTGAGACTCAGTGACTGTGAGAGAGAGAGAGAGACTGGAGCAGTGAGACTCAGTGACTGTGAGAGAGAGAGAGACGAGCAGTGAGACTCTGACTGTGAGAGAGAGAGAGAGACTGGAGCAGTGAGACTCAGTGACTGTGAGAGAGAGAGAGACTGGAGCAGTGAGACTCAGTGACTGTGAGAGAGAGAGAGACTGGAGCAATGAGACTCAGTGACTGTGAGTGAGAGATATTGGAGCAGTGAGACTCAGTGACTGTGAGAGAGAGAGACTGGAGCAGTGAGAATCAGTGACATTGAGAGAGAGAGAGAGAGACTGGAGCAGTGAGACTCAGTGACTGTGAGAGAGAGACTGGAGCAGTGAGACTCAGTGACTGTGAGAGAGAGACTGGAGCAGTGAGACTCAGTGACTGTGAGAGAGAGAGACTGGAGCAGTGAGACTCAGTGACTGTGAGAGAGAGTGACTGGAGCAGTGAGACTTCAGTGACTGTGAGAGAGAGAGACTGGAGCAGTGAGACTCAGTGACTGTGAGAGAGAGCGACTGGAGCAGTGAGACTCAGTGACAGTGAGAGAGAGAGAGACTGGAGCAGTGAGATTCAGTGACTGAGAGGAGACTGGAGCAGTGAGACTCAGTGACTGTGAGAGAGTGAGAGAGACTGGAGCAGTGAGACTTAGTGATTGTGAGAGAGAGAGAGACTGGAGCTGTGAGACTCAGTGACTGTGAGAGAGAGAGACTGGAGCAGTGAGACTTAGTGACTGTGAGAGAGAGAGACTGGAGCAGTGAGACTCAGTGACTGTGAGAGAGAGAGACTGGAGCAGTGAGACACAGTGACTGTGAGAGAGAGACTGGAGCAGTGAGATTCAGTGACTGTGAGAGAGAATGAGACTGGAGCAGTGAGAGTCCGTGACTGTGAGAGAGAGAGACTGGAGCAGTGAGATTCAGTGACTGTGAGAGAGAGAGAGACTGGAGCAGTGAGACTCAGTGACTGTGAGAGAGAGACTGGAGCAATGAGACTCAGTGACTGTGAGAGAGTGACTGGAGCAGTGAGACTCAGTGACAGTGAGAGAGTGAGAGACTGGAGCAGTGAGACTCAGTGACTGAGAGAGAGAGACTGAAGCAGTGAGACTCAGTGACTGTGAGAGCGAGACTGGAGCAGTGAGACTCAGTGACTGAGAGAAAGAGACTTGAGCAGTGAGACTCAGTGACTGTGAGAGAGAGTGACTGGAGCAGTGAAACTCAATGATTGTGAGAGCGAGAGAGACTGGAGCAGTGAGACTCAGTGACTGTGAGAGAGAGTGACTGGAGCAGTGAAACTCAATGATTGTGAGGGCGAGAGAGACTGGAGCAGTGAGACTCAGTGACTGTGAGAGAGAGTGACTGGAGCAGTGAAACTCAATGATTGTGAGAGCGAGAGAGACTGGAGCAGTGAGACTCAGTGACTGTGAGAGAGAGAGACTGGAGCAGTGAGACTCAGTGACTGTGAGAAAGAGACTGGAGCAGTGAGACTCAGTGATTGTGAGAGTGAGAGAGACTGGAGCAGTGAGACTCAATGACTGTGAGAGAGAGAGACTGGACCAATGAGACTCAGTGATTGTGAGAGTGAGATTGAAGCAGTGAGACTCAGTGACTGTGAGAGAGAGACTGGAGCAGTGAGACTCAGTGACTGTGAGAGAGAGACTGGAGCAGTGAGACTCAGTGACTGTGAGAGAGAGAGAGACTGAGCAGTGAGACTCAGTGTCTGTGAGAGAGACTGGAGCAGTGAGACTCAGTGTCTGTGAGAGAGACTGGAGCAGTGAGACTCAGTGACTGTGAGAGAGAGAGACTGGAGCAGTGAGACTCAGTGACTGAGAGAGAGAGAGACTGGAGCAGTGAGACTCAGTGACTGTGAGAGAGAGACTGGAGCAGTGAGACTCAGTGACTGTTAGAGAGAGACTGGAGCAGTGAGACTCAGTGACTGTGAGAGAGAGACTGGAGCAGTGAGACTCAGTGACTGTGAGAGAGGGACTGGAGCAGTGAGACTCAGTGACTGTGAGAGAGAGAGAGAGAGACTGGAGCAGTGAGACTCAGTGACTGTGAGAGAGAGAGAGAGACTGAGCAGTGAGAATCAGTGACATTGAGAGAGAGAGAGAGAGACTGGAGCAGTGAGACTCAGTGACTGTGAGAGCGAGACTGGAGCAGTGAGACTCAGTGACTGAGAGAGAGAGACTGGAGCAGTGAGACTCAGTGACTGTGAGAGAGACTGGAGCAGTGAGACTCAGTGACTGTGAGAGAGAGTGACTGGAGCAGTGAAACTCAGTGACAGTGAGAGAGAGAGAGACTCGAGCAGTGAGACTCAGTGACTGAGAGAGACTGGAGCAGTGAGACTCAGACTGTGAGAGAGAGAGAGAGACTGGAGCAGTGAGACTTAGTGACTAAGAGAGAGACTGGAGCTGTGAGACTCAGTGACTGTGAGAGAGAGAGACTGGAGCAGTGAGACTTAGTGACTGTGAGAGAGAGAGACTGGAGCAGTGAGACTCAGTGACTGTGAGAGAGAGAGACTGGAGCAGTGAGACTCAGTGACTGTGAGAGAGAGACTGGAGCAGTGAGATTCAGTGACTGTGAGAGAGAATGAGACTGGAGCAGTGAGAGTCCGTGACTGTGAGAGAGAGAGACTGGAGCAGTGAGATTCAGTGACTGTGAGAGAGAGAGAGACTGGAGCAGTGAGACTCAGTGACTGTGAGAGAGAGACTGGAGCAATGAGACTCAGTGACTGTGAGAGAGTGACTGGAGCAGTGAGACTCAGTGACAGTGAGAGAGTGAGAGACTGGAGCAGTGAGACTCAGTGACTGAGAGAGAGAGACTGGAGCAGTGAGACTCAGTGACTGTGAGAGCGAGACTGGAGCAGTGAGACTCAGTGACTGAGAGAAAGAGACTTGAGCAGTGAGACTCAGTGACTGTGAGAGAGAGTGACTGGAGCAGTGAAACTCAATGATTGTGAGAGCGAGAGAGACTGGAGCAGTGAGACTCAGTGACTGTGAGAGAGAGTGACTGGAGCAGTGAAACTCAATGATTGTGAGAGCGAGAGAGACTGGAGCAGTGAGACTCAGTGACTGTGAGAGAGAGTGACTGGAGCAGTGAAACTCAATGATTGTGAGAGCGAGAGAGACTGGAGCAGTGAGACTCAGTGACTGTGAGAGAGAGAGACTGGAGCAGTGAGACTCAGTGACTGTGAGAAAGAGACTGGAGCAGTGAGACTCAGTGATTGTGAGAGTGAGAGAGACTGGAGCAGTGAGACACAATGACTGTGAGAGAGAGAGACTGGACCAATGAGACTCAGTGATTGTGAGAGTGAGATTGAAGCAGTGAGACTCAGTGACTGTGAGAGAGAGACTGGAGCAGTGAGACTCAGTGACTGTGAGAGAGAGACTGGAGCAGTGAGACTCAGTGACTGTGAGAGAGAGAGAGACTGGAGCAGTGAGACTCAGTGTCTGTGAGAGAGACTGGAGCAGTGAGACTCAGTGTCTGTGAGAGAGACTGGAGCAGTGAGACTCAGTGACTGTGAGAGAGAGAGAGACTGGAGCAGTGAGACTCAGTGACTGAGAGAGAGAGAGACTGGAGCAGTGAGACTCAGTGACTGTGAGAGAGAGACTGGAGCAGTGAGACTCAGTGACTGTTAGAGAGAGACTGGAGCAGTGAGACTCAGTGACTGTGAGAGAGAGACTGGAGCAGTGAGACTCAGTGACTGTGAGAGAGGGACTGGAGCAGTGAGACTCAGTGACTGTGAGAGAGAGAGAGAGAGACTGGAGCAGTGAGACTCAGTGACTGTGAGAGCGAGACTGGAGCAGTGAGACTCAGTGACTGAGAGAGAGAGACTGGAGCAGTGAGACTCAGTGACTGTGAGAGAGAGACTGGAGCAGTGAGACTCAGTGACTGTGAGAGAGAGTGACTGGAGCAGTGAAACTCAATGATTGTGAGAGCGAGAGAGACTGGAGCAGTGAGACTCAGTGACTGTGAGAGAGAGAGACTGGAGCAGTGAGACTCAGTGACTGTGAGAAAGAGACTGGAGCAGTGAGACTCAGTGATTGTGAGAGTGAGAGAGACTGGAGCAGTGAGACTCAATGACTGTGAGAGAGAGAGACTGGACCAATGAGACTCAGTGATTGTGAGAGTGAGATTGAAGCAGTGAGACTCAGTGACTGTGAGAGAGAGACTGGAGCAGTGAGACTCAGTGACTGTGAGAGAGAGACTGGAGCAGTGAGACTCAGTGACTGTGAGAGAGAGAGAGACTGGAGCAGTGAGACTCAGTGTCTGTGAGAGAGACTGGAGCAGTGAGACTCAGTGTCTGTGAGAGAGACTGGAGCAGTGAGACTCAGTGACTGTGAGAGAGAGAGACTGGAGCAGTGAGACTCAGTGACTGAGAGAGAGAGACTGGAGCAGTGAGACTCAGTGACTGTGAGAGAGAGACTGGAGCAGTGAGACTCAGTGACTGTTAGAGAGAGACTGGAGCAGTGAGACTCAGTGACTGTGAGAGAGAGACTGGAGCAGTGAGACTCAGTGACTGTGAGAGAGGGACTGGAGCAGTGAGACTCAGTGACTGTGAGAGAGAGAGAGAGAGACTGGAGCAGTGAGACTCAGTGACTGTGAGAGAGAGAGAGACTGGAGCAGTGAGACTCAGTGACTGTGAGAGAGAGAGAGAGACTGGAGCAGTGAGACTCAGTGGCTGTGAGAGAGAGACAGGAGCAGTGAGACTCAGTGACTGTGAGAGAGAGACTGGAGCAGTGAGACTCTGACTGTGAGAGAGAGAGAGAGACTGGAGCAGTGAGACTCAGTGACTGTGAGAGAGAGAGAGAGACTGGAGCAGTGAGACTCAGTGACTGTGAGAGAGAGACAGGAGCAGTGAGACTCAGTGTCTGTGAGAGAGAGAGAGACTGGAGCAGTGAGACTCAGTGACTGTTAGAGAGAGAGACTGGAGCTGTGAGACTCAGTGACTGTGACAGAGAGAGAGACTGGAGCAGTGAGACTCTGACAGTGAGAGAGAGAGACTGGAGCAGTGAGACTCAGTGACAGTGAGAGAGAGAGAGACTGGAGCAGTGAGACTCAGTGACTGAGAGAGAGAGACTGGAGCAGTGAGACTCAGTGACTGTGAGAGAGAGACTGCAGCAGTGAGACTCAGTGACTGTGAGAGAGAGACTGGAGCAGTGAGACTCAGTGACTGTGAGAGAGAGACGAGCAGTGAGACTCAGTGACTGTGAGAAGGAGAGAGACTGGAGCAGTGAGACTCAGTGACTGTGAGAGAGAGACTGGAGCAGTGAGACTCAGTGACTGTGAGGAGAGAGAGAGAGACTGGAGCAGTGAGACTCAGTGACTGTGAGAGAGAGAGAGACGAGCAGTGAGACTCAGTGACTGTGAGAGAGAGAGAGAGACTGGAGCAGTGAGACTCAGTGACTGTGAGAGAGAGAGAGACTGGAGCAGTGAGACTCAGTGACTGTGAGAGAGAGAGAGACTGGAGCAGTGAGACTCAGTGACTGTGAGTGAGAGATATTGGAGCAGTGAGACTCAGTGACTGTGAGAGAGAGAGACTGGAGCAGTGAGAATCAGTGACAGTGAGAGAGAGAGAGAGAGACTGGAGCAGTGAGACTCAGTGACTGTGAGAGCGAGACTGGAGCAGTGAGACTCAGTGACTGAGAGAGAGAGACTGGAGCAGTGAGACTCAGTGAGTGTGAGAGAGAGACTGGAGCAGTGAGACTCAGTGACTGTGAGAGAGAGTGACTGGAGCAGTGAAACTCAATGATTGTGAGAGCGAGAGCGACTGGAGCAGTGAGACTCAGTGACTGTGAGAGAGAGCGACTGGAGCAGTGAGACTCAGTGACAGTGAGAGAGAGAGAGACTGGAGCAGTGAGACTCAGTGACTGAGAGAGACTGGAGCAGTGAGACTCAGACTGTGAGAGAGAGAGAGAGACTGGAGCAGTGAGACTAAGTGACTAAGAGAGAGACTGGAGCTGTGAGACTCAGTGACAGTTAGAAATAGAGACTGGAGCAGTGAGACTTAGTGACTGTGAGAGAGAGAGACTGGAGCAGTGAGACTCAGTGACTGTGAGAGAGAGAGAGACTGGAGCAGTGAGACTCAGTGACTGAGAGAGAGAGACTGGAGCAGTGAGACTCAGTGACTGTGAGAGAGAGAGAGACTGGAGCAGTGAGACTCAGTGACTGTGAGAGAGAGACTGGAGCAGTGAGATTCAGTGACTGTGAGAGAGAATGAGACTGGAGCAGTGAGAGTCCGTGACTGTGAGAGAGAGAGACTAGAGCAGTGAGATTCAGTGTCTGTGGGAGAGAGAGAGACTGGAGCAGTGAGACTCAGTGACTGTGAGAGAGAGACTGGAGCAATGAGACTCAGTGACTGTGAGAGAGAGAGAGACTGGAGCAGTGAGATTAAGTGACTGTGAGAGAGAGAGAGAGAGACTGGAGCAGTGAGATTCAGTGACGGTGAGAGAGAGAGACTGGAGCAGTGAGACTCAGTGACTGTGAGAGAGAGTGACTGGAGCAGTGAAACTCAATGATTGTGAGAGCGAGAGCGACTGGAGCAGTGAGACTCAGTGACTGTGAGAGAGAGCGACTGGAGCAGTGAGACTCAGTGACTGTGAGAGAGAGAGACTGGAGCAGTGAGACTCAGTGACTGAGAGAGACTGGAGCAGTGAGACTCAGTGACTGTGAGAGCGAGACTGGAGCAGTGAGACTCAGTGACTGAGAGAAAGAGACTTGAGCAGTGAGACTCAGTGACTGTGAGAGAGAGTGACTGGAGCAGTGAAACTCAATGATTGTGAGAGCGAGATAGACTGGAGCAGTGAGACTCAGTGACTGTGAGAGAGAGTGACTGGAGCAGTGAAACTCAATGATTGTGAGAGCGAGAGAGACTGGAGCAGTGAGACTCAGTGACTGTGAGAGAGAGTGACTGGAGCAGTGAAACTCAATGATTGTGAGAGCGAGAGAGACTGGAGCAGTGAGACTCAGTGACTGTGAGAGAGAGAGACTGGAGCAGTGAGACTCAGTGACTGTGAGAAAGAGACTGGAGCAGTGAGACTCAGTGATTGTGAGAGTGAGAGAGACTGGAGCAGTGAGACTCAATGACTGTGAGAGAGAGAGACTGGACCAATGAGACTCAGTGATTGTGAGAGTGAGATTGAAGCAGTGAGACTCAGTGACTGTGAGAGAGAGACTGGAGCAGTGAGACTCAGTGACTGTGAGAGAGAGACTGGAGCAGTGAGACTCAGTGACTGTGAGAGAGAGAGAGACTGGAGCAGTGAGAATCAGTGTCTGTGAGAGAGACTGGAGCAGTGAGACTCAGTGTCTGTGAGAGAGACTGGAGCAGTGAGACTCAGTGACTGTGAGAGAGAGAGACTGGAGCAGTGAGACTCAGTGACTGAGAGAGAGAGAGACTGGAGCAGTGAGACTCAGTGACTGTGAGAGAGAGACTGGAGCAGTGAGACTCAGTGACTGTTAGAGAGAGACTGGAGCAGTGAGACTCAGTGACTGTGAGAGAGAGACTGGAGCAGTGAGACTCAGTGACTGTGAGAGAGGGACTGGAGCAGTGAGACTCAGTGACTGTGAGAGAGAGAGAGAGAGACTGGAGCAGTGAGACTCAGTGACTGTGAGAGAGAGAGAGAGACTGGAGCAGTGAGACTCAGTGACTGTGAGAGAGAGAGAGAGACTGGAGCAGTGAGACTCAGTGGCTGTGAGAGAGAGACAGGAGCAGTGAGACTCAGTGACTGTGAGAGAGAGACTGGAGCAGTGAGACTCTGACTGTGAGAGAGAGAGAGAGACTGGAGCAGTGAGACTCAGTGACTGTGAGAGAGAGAGAGAGACTGGAGCAGTGAGACTCAGTGACTGTGAGAGAGAGACAGGAGCAGTGAGACTCAGTGTCTGTGAGAGAGAGAGAGAGACTGGAGCAGTGAGACTCAGTGACTGTTAGAGAGAGAGACTGGAGCTGTGAGACTCAGTGACTGTGACAGAGAGAGAGACTGGAGCAGTGAGACTCTGACAGTGAGAGAGAGAGACTGGAGCAGTGAGACTCAGTGACAGTGAGAGAGAGAGAGACTGGAGCAGTGAGACTCAGTGACTGAGAGAGAGAGACTGGAGCAGTGAGACTCAGTGACTGTGAGAGAGAGACTGCAGCAGTGAGACTCAGTGACTGTGAGAGAGAGACTGGAGCAGTGAGACTCAGTGACTGTGAGAGAGAGACGAGCAGTGAGACTCAGTGACTGTGAGAAGGAGAGAGACTGGAGCAGTGAGACTCAGTGACTGTGAGAGAGAGACTGGAGCAGTGAGACTCAGTGACTGTGAGAGAGAGAGAGAGACTGGAGCAGTGAGACTCAGTGACTGTGAGAGAGAGAGAGACGAGCAGTGAGACTCAGTGACTGTGAGAGAGAGAGAGAGACTGGAGCAGTGAGACTCAGTGACTGTGAGAGAGAGAGAGACTGGAGCAGTGAGACTCAGTGACTGTGAGAGAGAGAGAGACTGGAGCAGTGAGACTCAGTGACTGTGAGTGAGAGATATTGGAGCAGTGAGACTCAGTGACTGTGAGAGAGAGAGACTGGAGCAGTGAGAATCAGTGACAGTGAGAGAGAGAGAGAGAGACTGGAGCAGTGAGACTCAGTGACTGTGAGAGCGAGACTGGAGCAGTGAGACTCAGTGACTGAGAGAGAGAGACTGGAGCAGTGAGACTCAGTGAGTGTGAGAGAGAGACTGGAGCAGTGAGACTCAGTGACTGTGAGAGAGAGTGACTGGAGCAGTGAAACTCAATGATTGTGAGAGCGAGAGCGACTGGAGCAGTGAGACTCAGTGACTGTGAGAGAGAGCGACTGGAGCAGTGAGACTCAGTGACAGTGAGAGAGAGAGAGACTGGAGCAGTGAGACTCAGTGACTGAGAGAGACTGGAGCAGTGAGACTCAGACTGTGAGAGAGAGAGAGAGACTGGAGCAGTGAGACTAAGTGACTAAGAGAGAGACTGGAGCTGTGAGACTCAGTGACAGTTAGAAATAGAGACTGGAGCAGTGAGACTTAGTGACTGTGAGAGAGAGAGACTGGAGCAGTGAGACTCAGTGACTGTGAGAGAGAGAGAGACTGGAGCAGTGAGACTCAGTGACTGAGAGAGAGAGACTGGAGCAGTGAGACTCAGTGACTGTGAGAGAGAGAGAGACTGGAGCAGTGAGACTCAGTGACTGTGAGAGAGAGACTGGAGCAGTGAGATTCAGTGACTGTGAGAGAGAATGAGACTGGAGCAGTGAGAGTCCGTGACTGTGAGAGAGAGAGACT
This sequence comes from Carcharodon carcharias, assembly GCF_017639515.1. Lineage (NCBI taxonomy): Eukaryota > Metazoa > Chordata > Chondrichthyes > Lamniformes > Lamnidae > Carcharodon > Carcharodon carcharias. The sequence continues at coordinate 34,894 of NW_024470745.1, read as the reverse complement.
GGAGCAGTGAGATTCAGTGACTGTGAGAGAGAGAGAGACTGGAGCAGTGAGACTCAGTGACTGTGAGAGAGAGACTGGAGCAATGAGACTCAGTGACTGTGAGAGAGTGACTGGAGCAGTGAGACTCAGTGACTGTGAGAGAGAGAGAGACTGGAGCAGTGAGATTAAGTGACTGTGAGAGAGAGAGAGAGAGACTGGAGCAGTGAGATTCAGTGACGGTGAGAGAGAGAGACTGGAGCAGTGAGACTCAGTGACTGTGAGAGAGAGTGACTGGAGCAGTGAAACTCAATGATTGTGAGAGCGAGAGCGACTGGAGCAGTGAGACTCAGTGACTGAGAGAGAGAGCGACTGGAGCAGTGAGACTCAGTGACTGTGAGAGAGAGAGACTGGAGCAGTGAGACTCAGTGACTGAGAGAGACTGGAGCAGTGAGACTCAGACTGTGAGAGAGAGAGACTGGAGCAGTGAGACTAAGTGACTAAGAGAGAGACTGGAGCTGTGAGTCTCAGTGACTGTGAGAGAGAGAGACTGGAGCAGTGAGACTCAGTGACTGTGAGAGAGAGAGACTGGAGCAGTGAGACTCAGTGACTGTGAGAGAGAGAGAGACTGGAGCAGTGAGACTCAGTGACTGAGAGAGAGAGACTGGAGCAGTGAGACTCAGTGACTGTGAGAGAGAGAGACTGGAGCAGTGAGACTCAGTGACTGTGAGAGAGAGACTGGAGCAGTGAGATTCAGTGACTGTGAGAGAGAATGAGACTGGAGCAGTGAGAGTCCGTGACTGTGAGAGAGAGAGACTGGAGCAGTGAGATTCAGTGACTATGAGAGAGAGAGAGACTGGAGCAGTGAGACTCAGTGACTGTGAGAGAGAGACTGGAGCAATGAGACTCAGTGACTGTGAGAGAGTGACTGGAGCAGTGAGACTCAGTGACAGTGAGAGAGTGAGAGACTGGAGCAGTGAGACTCAGTGACTGAGAGGGACTGGAGCAGTGAGACTCAGACTGTGAGAGAGAGATAGAGACTGGAGCAGTGAGACTAAGTGACTAAGAGAGAGACTGGAGCTGTGAGACTCAGTGACTGTGAGAGAGAGAGACTGGAGCAGTGAGACTCAGTGACTGTGAGAGAGAGAGACTGGAGCAGTGAGACTCAGTGACTGTGAGAGAGAGAGAGACTGGAGCAGTGAGACTCAGTGACTGAGAGAGAGAGACTGGAGCAGTGAGACTCAGTGACTGTGAGAGAGAGAGACTGGAGCAGTAAGGCTCAGTGACTGTGAGAGAGAGACTGGAGCAGTGAGATTCAGTGACTGTGAGAGAGAATGAGACTGGAGCAGTGAGAGTCCGTGACTGTGAGAGAGAGAGACTGGAGCAGTGAGATTCAGTGACTGTGAGAGAGAGAGAGACTGGAACAGTGAGATTCAGTGACTGTGAGAGAGAGAGAGAGAGACTGGAGCAGTGAGATTCAGAGACGGTGAGAGAGAGAGACTGGAGCAGTGAGAATCAGTGACTGTGAGAGAGAGAGACTGGAGCAGTGAGACTCAGTGACTGTGAGGGAGAGAGAGACTGGAGCAGTGAGATTCAGTGACTGTGAGAGAGAGAGACTGGAGCAGTGAGACTCAGTGACTGTGAGAGAGTGAGAGAGACTGGAGCAGTGAGACTTAGTGATTGTGAGAGAGAGACTGGAGCAGTGAGATTCAGTGACTGTGAGAGAGAGAGAGACTGGAGCAGTGAGAGTCAGTGACTGTGAGAGAGAGAAAGACTGGAGCAGTGAGATTCAGTGACTGTGAGAGAGAGAGACTGGAGCAGTGAGACTCAGTGACTGTGAGAGAAAGACTGGAGCAGCGAGACTCAGTGACTGTGAGAGAGAGAGAGACTGGAGCAGTGAGACTCAGTGACTGTGAGAGAGAGAGAGACTGGAGCAGTGAGACTCAGTGACTGTGAGGGAGAGAGAGACTGGAGCAGTGAGATTCAGTGACTGTGAGAGAGAGAGACTGGAGCAGTGAGACTCAGTGACTGTGAGAGAGTGAGAGAGACTGGAGCAGTGAGACTTAGTGATTGTGAGAGAGAGACTGGAGCAGTGAGATTCAGTGACTGTGAGAGAGAGAGACTGGAGCAGTGAGATTCAGTGACTGTGAGAGAGAGACTGGAGCAGTGAGAGTCAGTGACTGTGAGAGAGAGAAAGACTGGAGCAGTGAGATTCAGTGACTGTGAGAGAGAGAGACTGGAGCAGTGAGACTCAGTGACTGTGAGAGAAAGACTGGAGCAGCGAGACTCAGTGACTGTGAGAGAGAGAGAGACTGGAGCAGTGAGACTCAGTGACTGTGAGAGAGAGAGAGACTGGAGCAGTGAGACTCAGTGACTGTGAGAGAGAGAGAGACTGGAGCCGTGAGACTCAGTGACTGTGAGAGAGAGAGACTGGAGCAGTGAGACTCAGTGACTGTGAGAGAGAGAGACTGGAGCAGGGAGACTCAGTGACTGTGAGAGAGAGACTGGAGCAGTGAGACTCAGTGACTGTGAGAGAGAGAGAGACTGGAGCAGTGAGACTTAGTGACTGTGAGAGAGCGACTGGAGCAGTGAGACTCAGTGACTGTGAGAGCGAGACTGGAGCAGTGAGACTCAGTGACTGAGAGAGAGAGACTGGAGCAGTGAGACTCAGTGACTGTGAGAGCGAGACTGGAGCAGTGAGACTCAGTGACTGAGAGAGAGAGACTGGAGCAGTGAGACTCAGTGACTGTGAGAGCGAGACTGGAGCAGTGAGACTCAGTGACTGAGAGAGAGAGACTGGAGCAGTGAGACTCAGTGACTGTGAGAAAGAGACTTGAGCAGTGAGACTCAGTGACTGTGAGAGAGAGTGACTGGAGCAGTGAAACTCAATGATTGTGAGAGCGAGAGAGACTGGAGCAGTGAGACTCAGTGACTGTGAGAGAGAGTGACTGGAGCAGTGAAACTCAATGATTGTGAGAGCGAGAGAGACTGGAGCAGTGAGACTCAGTGACTGTGAGAGAGAGTGACTGGAGCAGTGAAACTCAATGATTGTGAGAGCGAGAGAGACTGGAGCAGTGAGACTCAGTGACTGTGAGAGAGAGAGACTGGAGCAGTGAGACTCAGTGACTGTGAGAGAGAGACTGGAGCAGTGAGACTCAGTGATTGTGAGAGTGAGTGAGACTGGAGCAGTGAGACTAAATGACTGTGAGAGAGAGAGACTGGACCAATGAGACTCAGTGATTGTGACAGTGAGATTGAAGCAGTGAGACTCAGTGACTGTGAGAGAGAGACTGGAGCAGTGAGACTCAGTGACTGTGAGAGAGAGACTGGAGCAGTGAGACTCAGTGACTGTGAGAGAGAGAGAGACTGGAGCTGTGAGACTCAGTGTCTGTGAGAGAGACTGGAGCAGTGAGACTCAGTGTCTGTGAGAGAGACTGGAGCAGTGAGACTCAGTGACTGTGAGAGAGAGAGACTGGAGCAGTGAGACTCAGTGACTGAGAGAGAGAGAGACTGGAGCAGTGAGACTCAGTGACTGTGAGAGAGAGACTGGAGCAGTGAGAATCAGTGACTGTTAGAGAGAGACTGGAGCAGTGAGACTCAGTGACTGTGAGAGAGAGACTGGAGCAGTGAGACTCAGTGACTGTGAGAGAGAGACTGGAGCAGTGAGACTCAGTGACTGTGAGAGAGAGAGAGAGAGACTGGAGCAGTGAGACTCAGTGACTGTGAGAGAGAGAGAGAGAGACTGGAGCAGTGAGACTCAGTGACTGTGAGAGAGAGAGAGAGACTGGAGCAGTGAGACTCAGTGGCTGTGAGAGAGAGACAGGAGCAGTGAGACTCAGTGACTGTGAGAGAGACTGGAGCAGTGAGACTCTGACTGTGAGAGAGAGAGAGAGACTGGAGCAGTGAGACTCAGTGACTGTGAGAGAGAGAGAGAGACTGGAGCAGTGAGACTCAGTGACTTTGAGAGAGAGACAGGAGCAGTGAGACTCAGTGTCTGTGAGAGAGAGAGAGAGACTGGAGCAGTGAGACTCAGTGACTGTTAGAGAGAGAGACTGGAGCTGTGAGACTCAGTGACTGTGAGAGAGAGACTGGAGCAGTGCGACTGATGGGTTTGGCCTTATGAACACTGAATTCACACTCTCTCCAGAGAAACTATGGGAACCCTGATCTTTCAGAATGATTGATGAAAACCTTGTCATATCTACTATTTGCTGAATGCAGACAGACATATTGGAGCCTGCACTCCTTAACTACTGTCCAAGTAACGATTTGATGTTAGGATGCTGCTGTGCTCCAACCTCCTGTTCCTGTGTGGTGGTACGTTTCTCCTTTATTGAACGGAGCAGCTTTGCCTTGCTGCTTTTGATATCCAAAGCTACCGATCCTGAAAGCAAAAAAAGGCACGATTTACAGCTGCAAGATCATTAACCATGTAACCGAGCCCTGGGACTGGCCAGAGGCTCTAACCCATTGGCCCAGGTCTTCAGCAGTCCGGATGGTCCCTCTGGAGACCACGCACTGAGGACTCCCCCTCCGGGGTCCCAATGCAACAAACTCCGTAGAATTGCGCAGGGAGTCTGAACTTCCAATGGTCAATTCCCCTGCTTCTGGAATCCTCTGAAAAGGTCTCCAACTCTGAGTTAGAGGCAGAGTCGACAGGTCGTTCCCACCAACTTCCCGGCTCAGTTACCCAGGAACTGTTGGACAGGACAAAGCAATACTGAGCTCCTGGCTTTCGAGACAACTGAGCCCACTGACCCCCCCCCACCACCGAATCCTACCATTCAACTGAACCCCCCCGCCCACCGAATCCCAGCTGACCCTACCATTCAACTAACCCCCCCCCCCACTGAATCCCAGCTGACCCTACCATTCAACTGACACCCCCCCCGAATCCCAGCTGACCCCACCATTCAACTGAACCCCCCGAATCCCAGCTGTCCCTACCATTCCACTGACCCCCCCTGAATCCCAGCTGACCCTACCATTCAACTGACCCCCCCCCGAATCCCAGCTGACCCTACCATTCAACTAACCCCCTCCAAATCCCAGCTGACCCTCCCATTCAACTGACCCCACCCTGAATCCCAGCTGACCCTACCATTCAACTAACCCCCCCCAAATCCAGCTGACCCTACCATTCAACTAACCACCCCCCCAAATCCAGCTGACCCTACCATTCAACTGACCCCACTCCGAATCCCAGCTGACCTACCATTCAACTGACCCCCCGAATCCCAGCTGACCCAACCATTCAACTGACCCCCCCCACTGAATCCCAGCTGACCCTACCATTCAACTGACCCACCCCACCGAATCCCAGCTGACCCTACCATTCAACTAACCCACCCCACCGAATCCCAGCTGACCCTACCATTCAACTAACCCACCCCACCGAATCCCAGCTGACCCTACCATTCAACTAACCCACCCCACCGAATCCCAGCTGACCCTACCATTCAACTGACCTCCCCCCACCGAATCCCAGCTGACCCTACCATTCAACTGACCCCCCCCACCGAATCCCAGCTGACACTACCATTCAACTAAACCCCCCCGAATCCCAGCTGACCCTACCATTCAACTGACCACCTCCCCCGAATCCCAGCTGACCCTACCATTCAACTAACCACCCCCACCAAATCCCAGCTGACCCTACCATTCAACTAACCCCCCCCACCCCCACAAATCCAGCTGACCCTACCATTCAACTGACCCCCTCCAAATCTCAGCTGGCCCTACCATTCAACTGACCCCCCTCCAAATCCCAGCTGACCCTACCATTCAACTGACCCCCCCCGAATCCCAGCTGACCCTACCATTCAACTGACCCCCCCCCCGAATCCCAGCTGACCCTACCATTCAACTGACACCCCTCCAAATCCCAGCTGACCCTACCATTCAACTGACCCCCCCCGAATCCCAGCTGACCCTACCATTTAACTGACCCCCCCTCCAAATCCCAGCTGACCCTACCATTCAACTGACCCCCCTCCGACTCCCAGCTGACCCTACCATTCAAATGACCCTCCCCCAAATCCCAGCTGACCCTACCATTCAACTGACCCCCCTCCCCGAATCCCAGCTGACCCTGCCATACAACTAACCCCCCCCAAAAATCCCAGCTGACCCTACCATTCAACTGACGCCACCCAATCCCAGCTGACCCTACCATTCAACTGACCCCCCCCACCGCATCCCAGCTGACCCTACCATTCAACTGACCCCCCCCACCGAATCCCAGCTGACCCTACCATTCAACTGACCCCCCCCCCCGAATCCCAGCTGACCCTACCATTCAACTGACCACCCCTCCCCGAATCCCAGCTGACCCTACCATTCAACTGACACCCCCCACCCCCCCGACTCCCTTCTGACCCCCCAACCCTTCCCCACCCCTCCCCCACCAATCTTATGACTCCCTACCAACCCAAACCAACCAGAGCACACCTTCCTGTCATCCTGCCAGTCCACCCCACCCTGCCACCTCTAACCCAGCTGGTAACCTGCCACTTACTCAAACATTCATTCACCAACACAGAGGAAAGCTATTTAAAGGGGAAGGCGGTGGCATCAGGGTAATGTCCTTGGACCAGTAATCGGGAAACCTGGGTTCAAATCCCACTCCGGAAGCTGGTGGAATTTAAATTCAGTTAATAAAATCTGGAATGTAAAGTGATGGTGACCATGACAACCATCATCAATTGTCGTAAAACCCCATCTGGGTCACTAATCCCCTTTAGGGAGGGAAATCTGCCCTCCTTACCCGGTCTGGCCTACACGTGACTCCAGACCCATAGCCCTGTGGACGACTCTTAACTGCCCCCCGAGATGGCTGAGTGAGGTCCTCAGTTGCATAAAACTGATATAACGTCTAAAATGACCTTAGCACCAGAAGCCCAACCCTGTAAATTCCTCCTCACTAACATCTGGGGGCTAGTGCCAGAATTGGGAGAGCTGTCTCACAGACTAGTCAAGCAACAGCCTGACATAGTCATCCTCACGGAATCATACCTTACAGATAACATCCTAGACACCACCATCACCATCCCTGGGTATGTCCTGTCCCACCAGCAGGACAGACCCAGCAGAGGGGTATAGAGTCAGGAGGGAGTTGCCCTGGGAGTCCTCAGCATTGACTCTGGACCCCAAGACAGTATCGATAGGAGAGACCACTGCACAGTCCTTGTGGAGATGAAGTCCTGTCTTGAGGATACCCTCCATGTTGTGTCCTACTACCACCGTGCTAAATGGGATCGATTTCAAACAGATCTAGCAACTCAAGACTGGGCCTCCATGAGGCGCTGTGGGCCATCAGCAGCAGCAGAATTGTTCTCAAACACAATCTGTAACTTAATGGCCCAGCATATCCCCCTCTCTACCATTACCATCAAGCCAGGGGATCAACCCTGGTTCAATGAAGAGTGCAGGAGGGCATGCCAGGAGCAGCTCCAGGCATACCTAAAAATGAGGTGGCAACCTGGTGAAGCTATAAAACGGGACTACCTGCATGCTAGACAGTATAAGCATCAAGTGATAGACAGGGCTAAGCAATTCCACAACCAATAGATCAGATCTAAGATCTGCAGTCCTGCCACATCCAGTTGTGAATGGTGGTGGACAATTAAACAACTCACTGGAGGAGGAGGCTCCACAAATATCCCCATTCTCAATGATGGAGGAGCCCAGCACATCAGTACAAAAGATAAGGCTGAAGCATTTGCTACAATCTTCAGCCAGAAGTACCGAGTGGATGATCCATCTCAGCCTCCTCCAGAGGTCCCTAGCATCACAGATGCCAATTCGATTCACTCCACGTGATATCAAGAAACGGCTGAAGGAACTGAATACTGCAAAGGCTATGGGCCCTGACATCATTCCGGCAATAGTACTGAAGACTTGTGGTCCAGAACTTGCCGCGCCCCTAGCCAACCTGTTCCAGTACAGCTACAACACTGGCATCTACCCGGCTATGTGGATAATTGCCCAGGTATGTCCTGCACACAAAAAGCAGGACAAATCCAACTGGCTAATTACAGCCCCATCAGTCTACAGAATGGCTCATTGACAGTGTTATCAAGTGGCACCTACTCAACAATAGCCTGCTCACTGATGCTCAGTTTGGGTTCCGCCAGGGCTTTCCCTTTTGATTCCCTCCTTCCCTCTCGGTTCCCCCTCTTTCCCTCTCAGTTCACATAAATCACCAAAGATGTTTTCTCCAGCGGGTAAACCTACCTCTTCTCATCATCCTGACTTCCTCTTTCTTTGGAGGAAGATGTGTTTGAGAAATAAATTTATCTGGGATTCCAAGTTCTTTCTATAGAAATCAGGAACAGGAACATAAATTACTGCAAAGACCTGGACACACTGGGGTACAATTGACCCCACACATTGCAAATGCTGCATGTGCAACAGAGCAGCCCCCCCCCCCCACCCCCCACCCCCCACTCTCCATCTCTCATCCCCTCCTTCTGCCCCTTACACCCTCTTTAACCCTTCAACCCCTGCTTCAGCCCCTCCACCCTCTCACCCTCTCCTTCAAGCTCTCCCTCACCTCTTCCTTCACCGCCTCATCCCTCACACCCACTTTGTCGCCACCCCTTTCTCACCCCGATTCACCCCCACCCTTCCCTCTTCCCCTCCTTCACCCGCATCCCTCCCTCATCACCTCACTCACCCTCTCACCCCCTCCTTCACTGCTCACCCCTCCTTCTCCCCTCTCATCTCCCTCATCCCTCTTACTCTATCCTTTGCTCTCCCCATCCCCGTGTCCCTCAATCCCAACCTACCCACCTTCTCTCCCCATATCCCTCAATCCCCACCGACTCACCTTCTCCCCGTATCCCTCAATCCCCTTGTACCCACCTTTTCCCCATATCTTTCAAACCCCACCTACTCAACTTCTTCCATATCCCTCGATCCCTACCTATCCCCACCTTCTCCCCATATCACTCAATCCCCACCTATCCCCACCTTCTCCGCATATCACTCAATCCCCACCTTCTCCCCATATCACTCAATCCCCACCTTCTCCCCATATCACTCAATCCCCACCTTCTCCCCATATCACTCAATCCCCACCTTCTCCCCATATCACTCAATCCCCACCTTCTCCCCATATCACTCAATCCCCACCTTCTCCCCATATCACTCAATCCCCACCTTCTCCCCATATCACTCAATCCTCACCTTCTCCCCATATCACTCAATCCCCACCTTCTCCCCATATCACTCAATCCCCACCTTCTCCCCATATCACTCAATCCCCACCTTCTCCCCATATCACTCAATCCCCACCTTCTCCCCATATCACTCAATCCTCACCTTCTCCCCATAACCCTCAATCCCCACCTACCCACCTTCTCCCCATATTGCTCGATCCCCATATCCCTCAATGCCCACTTACCCACCATCTCCCCATGTCCCTCAAAACCCACCTACCCATCATCTCCCCATATCGCTCGATCCCCACCTACCCACCTTCTCCCCATATCACTCGATCCCCACCTTCTCCCCATATCACTCGATCCCCACCTTCTCCCCATATCACTTGATCCCCACCTTCTCCCCATATCCCTCAATCCCCACCTACCCACCTTCTCCCCATATCCCTCAACCCCCACCTACCCATCATCTCCCCATATCCCTATCCCCAGCTACCCACCTTCTCCCCATATCCCTGGATCCCCAACTACCCACCTTCTCCCCATATCCCTCTATCCCCACCTACCCATCTTCTCCCCATATCCCTCAACCCTCACCTACCCACCTTCTCCCCATATCCCTCGATCCCCACCTACCCACCTTCCCACGTTAATCCTGAATCCTTTCTCCCTCCAGAAACACATTTAGACTTACAGTGCCTAGTTTTAAGTCCTGCTGACAACTCTCAGAATCAGGGAATAGTTACAGCACAGAAGGAGCCATTTGGCCTATTTTGTCTGTTCTGGCCCTTTGAAGGGGCAGTTCACTTAGTGCAAATCCCCTGCCTTTTCCCGATTGCCCTGGAAATTCTTCCTTTTCAGGTAATTATCCAGTTCCCTTTCGAAAGCCTCGATTGAACCTGCCTCCACCACACTCTCAGGCAGTGCATTCCAGATCCTAACTGCTCGCTGCATCATATAGTCTTTCCTCCTGACTCCATCGCTTCTTTTGCCCATGACTTTAAATCTGTCCCTATCTCATTCTCGATCCTTCCACCCATGGGAATAGTTTCCCTCTATCGACTCTGTCCAGACCCCTCAGGATTTTGAACATCTCCATTAAATCTCCTCTCAGCCTCCTCTTTTCCAAGGAGAATAGTCCCAACTTCTCCAATCTATGCTCCTAACTATCCTCACCCCTGGAACAATTCTCGTGAATCTTTTCTGCACTCTCTGCAACGCCTTCTCATCCTTCCTAAAGTGTGGTGCCCAGAACTGGATACAATACTCCAGCTGAGGCCAAACCAGTGTCTTATACAAGTTTAACATGACCTCCTTGCTCTTGTACTCTATGCTCCTATTAATAAAGCCCAGGATACTTTGTGCTTTATTAACCACTCTCCTAACCTGTCCCAACCTTTAATGGCTTGTAAGAAGATAAGAAATAGGAGCACAGGGCTAGGCCATTCTGCCCTTCGAGCCTGCTCCACCATTCAGTGAGATCATGGCTGATCCTCTACTTCAATTCCATTTTCCCACACTAACCCCATTTCCCTTGGTGTTTTTAATATATAGAAATCTATCAATCTCTGTCTTGAACATACTCAATGACTGAGCCTCCACAGCCCTCTGGGATGGAGAATTCCAAAGATTCACCCTCTGACTGAAGAAATTCCTCCTCATCTCACTCCTAAATGACCTGCCCCGTATTCTGAGACTGTGTCCCCAGGTTCCAGACCCCCCTGTCCCGCCCCAGCCAAGGGAAACATCCTTCCTGCATCTACCCTGTCGAGCCCTGTAAGAATTTTGCATGTTTGAATGAGATCACCTCTCATTCTTCTAAACTCCAAGGAATAAAAGCCCGGTCTATTTAATCTTTCCTCATTGGACACTCCCTAGGAATTAGTTTAGTGAACTTTCGTTGCAGAAACTAACTGGACCAGCCATATAAATACTGTGGCTACAAGAGCAGGTCAGAGGCTGGGAGTCCTGCGATGAGTGACTCGCCTCCTGACTCCCCAAAGCCTGTCCACCATCTACAAGGCACAAGTCAGGAGTGGGATGGAATACTCCCCACTTGCCTGGGTGAGTGCAGCTCCCACAACACTCAAGAAGCTCGACACCATCCAGGACAAAGCAGCCCCGCTTGATTGGCACCCCATCCACAAACATTCAACCAATTGACAGATAACTGCCACTTCAGGCAGCTCCCTGTTTAACTAGGCTATTCAACTAACAATGCTCGAGAGTAAGAATATAACTCCCCAGCTTTTCGTAACTTTAAATTTAAAGTACCAGAAATTCCCAGCCAAAGCAAATTCCCAACTCCTCACTCAATCCACGTCTCACTCAGGCGTGGTCTGGCGTCCGTGTGCCCCATTCTGCACCCACTATGCACAAAAACAACCTAGGTACCCTGTTCTCCTGCACCCCCTCTAAGAATTGTACCATCCATTTTATATTGTCTCTCAGTCTTCTTCTTACCAAAGTGATTCATTCACATTTCTCCGCATTGAACTTCATCTGCCACCTGTCCGCCCATTCCACCAACCCGCCTGTATCCTTCTGAAGGTTGACACTATCCTCCTCACAGTTCGCAGTGCTTCCAAAGCTTCGTACCGTCTGCAAATTTTGAAACTGTGTCCTGCACGCCAAGGTCTAGGTCAATAACATACATCAGGAAGAGCAAGGGTCCCAAGACTGACCCCTGAGGAACTCCAATACAAACCTACCTCCAGCCTGAAAGACATCCATTAACTATGACAGTCCCTGTTTCCGGTCACTCAGCCAATTTTGTATCCAGGGCTGCTCCTGTCCACAATTCCACCGACTCTAACTTTACTCCCAAGTCTGCTGTGCGGCCCTGTGTCAATGCCTTTGAATTCGGGGATAGTGTGAAAAGTTCCCGATTCCCTCCACTGCTGCATGTACCTTTAGTCTGCGGTATTTTTTAATGGAACGAATTCCACGACTCTTTCAGGATAAGAGGGTTACGCAGGAACGGAAGGGGCACAGGAAACAGCAGGGGCACAGGAACCAGCAGGGGCACAGGAACCAGCAGGGGCACAGGAACTAGAGGCACTGCCGGCTTGGATAAAAAGGACAGAAAGCAGCGAGCGTTAAGGAGGTGGCTGCTTCTCCAGACTGGAAGATGGTAGACAGTGGTGACCCCCAAGGGTCAGTGCTAACATCAATATGGATATTGGAATACAGAATAAAGTTTCAAAATTTACTGATGACATCAAACGTGGGGCGGTGGCAAACAGTGTGGATGAGAACCACAGGGCACAGGCAGGCTAGCAGAATGGGCAGAAAATTGGTAGATGGAATTTAAAACAGAGAACCGTGAGGTGATATAATTTGGTAGAAGGAATAGGGAGAGGCAATATAAACTTCACGGTGCAATTGTAAAGTGTATGCAGGGACAGAGGGACCTGGGGGTTTATCTGCATCGATCTTTGAAGGTGGCAGGACAAATGCAGAAAGGGATTAGCAAAGGGCGGAGACATTTGGGCTTGCTGCATGGAGGCCCAGAGTACAGGAGCTGGGAGGTTACACTGAAACTTCATAAAGCTCTGGTTAGGGAACACAGTGTTCCGGTTAGGGTACAGTGCAAAAATCCAGGGGGGGGGGCGTGTACAGTGGAGGATCGCGGTGGGGGGGGTGTACAGTGCAGGATCGCGGTGGGGGGGGTGTACAGTGCAGGATCGTGGGGGGGTTACAGTGCAGGATCACGGGGGGGGGGTACAGTGCAGGATCGTAGGGGGGGGTACAGTGCAGGATCGCGGGGGGGTACAGTGCAGGATCGTGGGGGGGTACAGTACAGGATCGCGGGGGGGTACAGTGCAGGATCGCGGTGGGGGGTACAGTGCAGGATCGCGGGAGGAGTCAGTGCAGGATCGCGGGGGGGGGGTACAGTGCAGGATCGCGGGGGGGGGTACAGTGCAGGATCGCGGGGGGGGTATAGTGCAGGATCGTGGGGGGGGTACAGTGCAGGATCGCGGGGGGGTACACTGCAGGATCACGGGGGGGTACAGTGCAGGATCGCGGGGAGGTCAGTGCAGGATCGCGGGGGGGTACAGTGCAGGATCGCGGGGGGGGGTACAGTGCAGTATCGCGGGGGGGGTACAGTGCAGGATTGCGCGGGGGGAACAGTGCAGGATCGTGGTGGGGTACAGTGCAGGATCGCGGGGGGGTACAGTGCAGGATCGCGGGGGGGTAGAGTGCAGGATCGTGGGGGGGTACAGGATCGTGGGGGGGTACAGTGCAGGATCGCGGTGGGGGTTACAGTGCAGGATCGCGGGGGGGGGGTACAGTGCAGGATCACGGGAGGAGTCAGTGCAGGATCGCGGGGGGGGTACAGTGCAGGATCACGGGAGGAGTCAGTGCAGGATCGCGGGGGGGGTACAGTGCAGGATCACGGGAGGAGTCAGTGCAGGATCGCGGCGGGGTACAGTGCAGGATCGTGGGGGGGTACAGGATCGTGGGGCGGGGGTACAGTGCAGGATCGTGGGGGGGTACAGGATCGTGGGGGGGGTTACAGGACAGGATCGCAGGAGGGGTCAGTGCAGGATCGCGGGGGGGTACAGTGCAGGATCGCGGGGGTGGTACAGTGCAGGATCGCGGGGGTGGTACAGTGCAGGATCGCGGAGGGGTACAGTGCAGGATCGTGGGGGGGTACAGGATCGTGGGGGGGGGTACAGTGCAGGATCGTGGGGGGGTACAGGATCGTGGGGGGGTACAGTGCAGGATCGTGGGGGGGTACAGGATCGTGGGGGGGTACAGTGCAGGATCGTGGGGGGGGGTACAGGATCGTGGGGGGTACAGTGCAGGATCATGGGGGGGGAACAGTGCAGGATTGCGGGGGGGGGTACAGTGCAGGATCACGGGAGGAGTCAGTGCAGGATCACGGGAGGAGTCAGTGCAGGATCACGGGAGGAGTCAGTGCAGGATCACGGGAGGAGTCAGTGCAGGATCGCGGGGGGGTACAGTGCAGGATTGCGCGGGGGGAACAGTGCAGGATCGCAAGGGGGTACAGTGCAGGATCGCGGGGGGGGGTACAGTGCAGGATCGCGGGGGGGTACAGGATCGTGGGGGGGGTTACAGTACAGGATCGCAGGAGGGGTCAGTGCAGGATCGCGGGGGGGTACAGTGCAGGATCGCGGGGGGGTACAGTGCAGGATCGCGGGGGGGTACAGTGCAGGATCGCGGGGGGGGTACAGTGCAGGATCGTGGGGGGGTACAGGATCGTGGGGGGGGGGTACAGTGCAGGATCGTGGGGGGGGTACAGGATCGTGGGGGGGTACAGTGCAGGATCGTGGGGGGGGTACAGGATCGTGGGGGGGTACAGTGCAGGATCGTGGGGGGGGGTACAGGATCGTGGGGGGTACAGTGCAGGATCATGGGGGGGGAACAGTGCAGGATTGCGGGGGGGGGTACAGTGCAGGATCACAGGAGGAGTCAGTGCAGGATCACGGGAGGAGTCAGTGCAGGATCACGGGAGGAGTCAGTGCAGGATCACGGGAGGAGTCAGTGCAGGATCGCGGGGGGGGTACAGTGCAGGATTGCGCGGGGGGAACAGTGCAGGATCGCAAGGGGGTACAGTGCAGGATCGCGGGGGGGGGTACAGTGCAGGATCGCGGGGGGGACAGTGCAGGATCGCAAGGGGGTACAGTGCAGGATCGCGGGGGGGTACAGTGCAGGATCGCAGGGGGGTACAGTGCAGGATCGCGGGGGGGTACAGTGCAGGATCGCGGGGGGGTACAGTGCAGGATCGCGGGGGGGTACAGGATCGTGGGGGGGGTTACATTACAGGATCGCAGGAGGGGTCAGTGCAGGATCGCGGGGGGGTACAGTGCAGGATCGCAGGGGGGGTACAGTGCAGGATCGCGGGTGGGGTACAGTGCAGGATTGTGGGGGGGGTACAGTGCAGGATTGTGGGGGGGTTACAGTGCAGGATCGCGGGGGGGGGTTACAGTGCAGGATCGCGGGGGGGGTTACAGTGCAGGATCGCGGGGGGGGTTACAGTGCAGGATCGCGGGGGGGGTTACAGTGCAGGATCGCGGGGGGGGGTACAGTGCAGGATCGCGGGGGGGCACAGTGCAGGATCGCGGGGGGGTACAGGGCAGGATCGCGGGGGTGTACAGTGCAGGATCGCGGGGGGGTACAGTGCAGGATCGCGGGGGGGGTACAGTGCAGGATCGCGGGGGGGGGTACAGTGCAGGATCGTGGGGGGGTACAGGATCGTGGGGGGGGTACAGTGCAGGATCGCGGGGGGGTTGCAGTGCAGGATCGCGGGGGGGTTGCAGTGCAGGATCGCGGGGGGGTACAGTGCAGGATCGTGGGGGGGCACAGAGCAGGATCGCAGGGGGGTACAGTGCAGGATGGTGGGGGGGTACAGTGCAGGATCGTGGGGCATGTACAGTGCAGGATCGCGGGGGGGTACAGTGCAGGATCGCCGGGGGGGTACAGTGCAGGATCGTGGGGGGGTACAGGATCGTGGGGGGGGGTACAGTGCAGGATCGTGGGGGGGTACAGGATCGTGGGGGGGTACAGTGCAGGATCGTGGGGGGTACAGGATCGTGGGGGGGTACAGTGCAGGATCGTGGGGGGGGTACAGGATCGTGGGGGGGTACAGTGCAGGATCACGGGGGGGGGTACAGTGCAGGATCACGGGAGGAGTCAGTGCAGGATCGCGGGGGGGTACAGTGCAGGATCGCGGGGGGGGTACAGTGCAGGATCGCAGGGGGGGGTACAGTGCAGTACCGCGGGGGGGGGTACAGTGCAGGATTGCGTGGGGGGAACAGTGCAGGATCGCGGGGGGGTACAGTGCAGGATCGCGGGGGGGTACAGTGCAGGATCGCGGGGGGGTACAGTGCAGGATCGCGGGGGGGGTACAGTGCAGGATCGCGGGGGGGGTTACAGTGCAGGATCGGGGGGGTTACAGTGCAGGATCGTGGGGGGGGTGCAGTGCAGGATTGCGGGGGGGGTACAGTGCAGGATCGCGGGGGGGGTACAGTGCAGGATCGCGGGGGGGGGGTACAGAGCAGGATCGCGGGGGGGGGTACAGTGCAGGATCGCGGCGGGCGGGGGGGGTACAGTGCAGGATCGCGGGGGGTGTACAGTGCAGGATCGCGGGGGGGGTACAGTGCAGGATCGCGGGGGGGTTACAGTGCAGGTTCGCAGGGGGGGGGTACAGTGCAGGATCGCGGGGGGGTACAGTGCAGGATCGCGGGGGGGTGTACAGTGCAGGATCGCAGGGGGGGTACAGGGCAGGATCGCGGGTGGTACAGTGCAGGATCGAGGGGGGGTACAGTGCAGGATCGTGGGGGGTACAGGATCGTGGGGGGGTACAGTGCAGGATCGCGGGGGGGGATACAGTGCAGGATCGCGGGGGGAGGTACAGTGCAGGATCGTGGGGGGGGTAGAGAGCAGGATTGTGGGGGGGTACAGTGTAGGATCGCGGGGGGGGGTACAGTGCAGGATCGCGGGGGGGGTTACAGTGCAGGATCGCGGGGGGGGTTTCAGTGCAGGATCATGGGGGGTGCAGTGCAGGATCGCGGGGGGGGTACAGTGCAGGATCGCGGGGGGGGTACAGTGCAGGATCGCGGGGGGGGGTACAGTGCAGGATCGCGGGGGGGGGGGGTACAGTGCAGGATCGCGGGGGGGGGTACAGTGCAGGATCGCGGGGGGGGTACAGTGCAGGATCGCGGGGGGGGTACAGTGCAGGATCGCGGGGGGGTTACAGTGCAGGTTCGCAGGGGGGGGTACAGTGCAGGATCGCGGGGGGGGTACAGTGCAGGATCGCGGGGGGTGTACAGTACAGGATCGCAGGGGGGGTACAGGGCAGGATCGCGGGTGGTACAGTGCAGGATCGCAGGGCGGGTACAGTGCAGGATCGTGGGGGGGTACAGGATCGTGGGGGGGTACAGTGCAGGATCGCGGGGGGGATACAGTGCAGGATCGCGGGAGGAGTCAGTGCAGGATCATGGGGGGTTACAGTGCAGGATCGCGGAGGGGTACAGTGCAGGATCGCGGGGGGGTACAGTGCAGTACCGCGGGGGGGGTACAGTGCAGTACCGCGGGGGGGGTACAGTGCAGGATTGCGCGGGGGGAACAGTGCAGGATCGCGGAGGGGGACAGTGCAGGATCGCGGGGGG
Source organism: Carcharodon carcharias (assembly GCF_017639515.1). Lineage (NCBI taxonomy): Eukaryota > Metazoa > Chordata > Chondrichthyes > Lamniformes > Lamnidae > Carcharodon > Carcharodon carcharias. The sequence goes on along the minus strand of NW_024470745.1, from coordinate 17,616 downwards.
GGTACAGTGCAGTACCGCGGGGGGGGTACAGTGCAGTACCGCGGGGGGGGTACAGTGCAGTACCGCGGGGGGGGGGTACAGTGCAGGATGGCGCGGGGGGAACAGTGCAGGATCGCGGGGGGGTACAGTGCAGGATCGCGGGGGGGATACAGTGCAGGATCGTGGGGGGGGTACAGGATCGTGGGGGGGGGTACAGTGCAGGATCGTGGGGGGGTACAGGATCGTGGGGGGGTTACAGTGCAGGATCGCGGGGGGGGGTTACAGTGCAGGATCGCGGGGGGGGTTACAGTGCAGGATCGCGGGGGGGGTTACAGTGCAGGATCGCGGGGGGGTTACAGTGCAGGATCGCGGGGGGGGGTACAGTGCAGGATCGCGGGGGGGGGGTACAGTGCAGGATCGCGGGGGGGTACAGTGCAGGATCGCGGGGGGGTACAGTGCAGGATCGCGGGGGGGTACAGTGCAGGATCGCGGGGGGGGGGTACAGTGCAGGATCGTGGGGGGGTACAGGATCGTGGGGGGGTACAGTGCAGGATCGCGGGGGGGGTTGCAGTGCAGGATCGCGGGGGGGTTGCAGTGCAGGATCGCGGGGGGGTACAGTGCAGGATCGTGGGGGGGCACAGAGCAGGATCGCGGGAGGGGTACAGTGCAGGATCGTGGTGGGGTACAGTGCAGGATCGTGGGGCATGTACAGTGCAGGATCGCGGGGGGCTACAGTGCAGGATCGCCGGGGGGGTACAGTGCAGGATCGTGGGGGGGTACAGGATCGTGGGGGGGGTACAGTGCAGGATCGTGGGGGGGTACAGGATCGTGGGGGGGTACAGTGCAGGATCGTGGGGGGGTACAGGATCGTGTGGGGGTACAGTGCAGGATCGTGGGGGGGGTACAGGATCGTGGGGGGGTACAGTGCAGGATCGTGGGTGGGTACAGTGCAGGATCACGGGAGGAGTCAGTGCAGGATCGCGGGGGGGTACAGTGCAGGATCGCGGGGGGGTACAGTGCAGGATCGCGGGGGGGGGTACAGTGCAGTACCGCGGGGGGGGGGTACAGTGCAGGATTGCGTGGGGGGAACAGTGCAGGATCGCGGGGGGGTACAGTGCAGGATCGCGGGGGGGTACAGTGCAGGATCGCGGGGGGGTACAGTGCAGGATCGCGGGGGGGTACAGAGCAGGAACGCGGGGGTGTGTACGGTGCAGGATCGTGCGGGGGTACGGTGCAGGATCGTGCGGGTGTACGGTGCAGGATCGTGGGGGGGTACAGTGCAGGATCGTGGGGGGGTACAGTGCTGGATCGTGGGGGGGCACAGAGCAGGATCGCAGGGGGGTACAGTGCAGGATCGTGGGGCATGTACAGTGCAGGATCGTGGGGGGGTACAGTGCAGGATCGTGGGGGGTGTACAGTGCAGGATCGTGGGGGGGTACAGTGCAGGATCGCGGGGGGGTACAGTGCAGGATCGTGGGGGGGTACAGTGCAGGATCGTGGGGGGGTACAGTGCAGGATCGCGGGGGGGTACAGTGCAGGATCGTGGGGCATGTACAGTGCAGGATCGTGGGGGGTGTACAGTGCAGGATCGTGGGGGGTGTACAGTGCAGGATCGTGGGGGGGTACAGTGCAGGATCGTGGGGGGGTACAGTGCAGGATCGTGGGGGGGGTACAGTGAAGGATCGTGGGGGGGTACAGTGCAGGATCGTGGGGGGGGTAGAGAGCAGGATTGTGGGGGGGTACAGTGTAGGATCGCGGGGGGGGGGTACAGTGCAGGATCGCGGGGGGGGTTACAGTGCAGGATCGCGGGGGGGTTTCAGTGCAGGATCGTGGGGGGGTGCAGTGCAGGATCGCGGGGGGGGTACAGTGCAGGATCGCGGGGGGGGTACAGTGCAGGATCGCGGGGGGGGGGTACAGTGCAGGATCGCGGGGGGGGGTACAGTGCAGGATCGCGGGGGGGGGGGTACAGTGCAGGATCGCGGGGGGGGGTACAGTGCAGGATCGCGGGGGGGTTACAGTGCAGGATCGCGGGGGGGTTACAGTGCAGGTTCGCGGGGGTGGGTACAGTGCAGGATCGCGGGGGGGGTACAGTGCAGGATCGCGGGGGGTGTACAGTGCAGGATCGCAGGGGGGGTACAGGGCAGGATCGCGGGTGGTACAGTGCAGGATCGCAGGGCGGGTACAGTGCAGGATCGTGGGGGGGTACAGGATCGTGGGGGGGTACAGTGCAGGATCGCGGTGGGGATACAGTGCAGGATCGCGGGAGGAGTCAGTGCAGGATCACGGGGGGTTACAGTGCAGGATCGCGGAGGGGTACAGTGCAGGATCGCGGGGGGGGGTACAGTGCAGTACCGCGGGGGGGGGGGTACAGTGCAGTACCGGGGGGGGGGTACAGTGCAGGATTGCGCGGGGGGAACAGTGCAGGATCGCGGAGGGGGACAGTGCAGGATCGCGGGGGGGGTACAGTGCAGTACCGCGGGGGGGGTACAGTGCAGTACCGCGGGGGGGGTACAGTGCAGTACCGCGGGGGGGGTACAGTGCAGGATGGCGCGGGGGGTACAGTGCAGGATCGCGGGGGGAGTACAGTGCAGGATCGCGGGGGGGGTACAGTGCAGGATCGTGGGGGGGTACAGGATCGTGGGGGGGGGGGGTACAGTGCAGGATCGTGGGGGGGTACAGGATCGTGGGGGGGGTTACAGTACAGGATCGCAGGAGGGGTCAGTGTAGGATCGCGGGGGGGGGTACAGTGCAGGATCGCGGGGGGGTACAGTGCAGGATCGCGGGGGGGTACAGTGCAGGATCGCGGGGGGGGTACAGTGCAGGACCGCGGGGGGGGGGGTACAGTGCAGGATCGCGGGGGCGTTTCAGTGCAGGATCGTGGTGGGGTGCAGTGCAGGATCGTGGGGGGGGGTACAGTGCAGGATCGCGGGGGGTGTACAGTGCAGGATCGCGGGGGGGGTAAAGTGCAGGATCGCGGGGGGGGTACAGTGCAGGATCGCGGGGGGGGTTACAGTGCAGGTTCGAGGGGGGGTTACAGTGCAGGTTCGCGGGGGGGGGTACAGTGCAGGATCGCGGGGGGGTTACAGTGCAGGTTCGCGGGGGGGGGGTACAGTGCAGGATCGTGGGGGGGTACAGTGCAGGATCGCGGGGGGGGGGTACAGGGCAGGATCGCGGGGGTGTACAGTGCAGGATCGCAGGGCGGGTACAGTGCAGGATCGTGGGGGGGGTACAGTGAAGGATCGTGGGGGGGGTACAGTGCAGGATCGTGGGGGGGGTAGAGAGCAGGATTGTGGGGGGGTACAGTGCAGGATCGCGGGGGGGTACAGTGCAGGATCACGGGAGAAGTCAGTGCAGGATCACAGGAGGAGTCAGTGCAGGATCGCGGGGGGGTACAGTGCAGGATCGCGGGGGGGTACAGTGCAGGATCGCGGGGGGGTACAGTGCAGGATCGCGGGGGGGTACAGCATCGTGGGGGGGGGTACAGTGCAGGATCGTGGGGGGGTACAGGATCGTGGGGGGGGTTACAGTACAGGATCGTAGGAGGGGTCAGTGCAGGATCGCGGGGGGGTACAGTGCAGGATCGCGGGGGGGTACAGTGCAGGATCGCGGGGGGGTACAGGGCAGGATCGTGGGGGGGGGTACAGTGCAGGATCGTGGGGGGGGGGGTACAGTGCAGGATCGCGGGGGGGGTTACAGTGCAGGATCGCGGGGGGGTTTCAGTGCAGGATCGCGGGGGGGTGCAGTGCAGGATCGTGGGGGGGGGTACAGTGCAGGATCGCGGGGGGGGGGTACAGTGCAGGATCGCAGGGGGGTACAGTGCAGGATCGCGGGGGGGTACAGTGCAGGATCGCGGGGGGGGGGTACAGTGCAGGATCGCGGGGGGGGTACAGTGCAGGATCGCGGGGGGGTACAGTGCAGGATCGTGGGGGGTGTACAGTGCAGGAGCGTGGGGGGGTACAGTGCAGGATCGCGGGGGGGTACAGTGCAGGATCGTGGGGGGGTACAGTGCAGGATCGCGGGGGGGTACAGTGCAGGATCGCGGGGGGGGTACAGTGCAGGATCGTGGGGCATGTACAGTGCAGGATCGTGGGGGGTGTGCAGTGCAGGATCGTGGGGGGTGTACAGTGCAGGATCGTGGGGGGGTACAGTGCAGGATCGTGGGGGGGTACAGTGCAGGATCGTGGGGAGGGTACAGTGAAGGATCGTGGGGGGGGTACAGTGCAGGATCGCGGGGGGGGTACAGTGCAGGATCGCGGGGGGGATACAGTGCAGGATCGCGGGAGGAGTCAGTGCAGGATCAGGGGGGGTACAGTGCAGGATCGCGGAGGGGTACAGTGCAGGATCGCGGGGGGGGTACAGTGCAGTACCGCGGGGGGGGTACAGTGCAGTACGCGGGGGGGGTACAGTGCAGGATTGCGGGGGGGTACAGGATCGTGGGGGTGTACAGTGCAGGATCGCGGGGGGGGGGTACAGTGCGTCGCGGGGGGGGTACAGTGCAGGATCGCGGGGGGGGGTACAGTGCAGTACCGGGGGGGGGTACAGTGCAGGATGGGGCGGGGGGGTACAGTGCAGGATCTGGGGGGAGTCAGTGCAGGATCGCGGGGGGGGTACAGTGCAGGATCGCGGGGGGGTACAGTGCAGGATCGCAGGGGGGGTACAGTGCAGGATCGCGGGGGGGGTACAGTGCAGGATCGGGGGGGGGTACAGTGCAGGATCGCGGGGGGGTACAGTGCAGGATCGCGGGGGGGTACAGTGCAGGATCGCGGGGGGGTACAGTGCAGGATAGCGGGGGGGTACAGAGCAGGATCGCGGGGTGAGTACAGTGCAGGATCGCTGCGGGGGGGTACAGTGCAGGATCGCGGGGGGTACAGTGCAGGATCGTCGGGGGGTACAGTGCAGGATCGTGGGGGGGTACAGTGCAGGATAGTGGGGGGAGGCTACAGTGCAGGATCGCGGGGGGGGTACAGTGCAGGATCGCGGGGGGGTACAGTGCAGGATCGCTGGGGGGGTACAGTGCAGGATCGAGGGGGGGTTACAGTGCAGGTTCGAGGGGGGGTACAGTGCAGGATCGCGGGGGGGTACAGTGCAGGATCGCGGGGGGGGTTACAGTGCAGGATCGCGGGGGGGGTACAGTGCAGGATCGCGGGGGGGTACAGTGCAGGATCGCGGGGGATGTACAGTGCAGGATCGTGGGGGGGTACAGTGCAGGATCGTGGGGGGGTACAGTGCAGGATCGTGGGGGGGTACAGTGCAGGATCGTGGGGGGGTACAGTGCAGGATCGTGGGGGGGGTACAGTGCAGGATCGCGGGGGGGGGTACAGTGCAGGATCGGTGGGGGGGGTAGAGAGCAGGATTGTGGGGGGTACAGTGTAGGATCGCGGGGGGGGGTACAGTGCAGGATCGCGGGGGGGGTTACAGTGCAGGATCGCGGGGGGGTTTCAGTGCAGGATCATGGGGGGGTGCAGTGCAGGATCGCGGGGGGGGTACAGTGCAGGATCGCGGGGGGGGTACAGTGCAGGATCGCGGGGGGGGTACAGTGCAGGATCGCGGGGGGGGTACAGTGCAGGATCGCGGGGGGGGTACAGTGCAGGATCGCGGGGGGGGTACAGTGCAGGATCGCGGGGGGGGTACAGTGCAGGATCGCGGGGGGGGTTACAGTGCAGGTTCGCAGGGGGGGGTACAGTGCTGGATCGCGGGGGGGGTACAGTGCAGGATCGCGGGGGTGTACAGTACAGGATCGCAGGGGGGGTAACAGGGCAGGATCGCGGGTGGTACAGTGCAGGATCGCAGGGCGGGTACAGTGCAGGATCGTGGGGGGGTACAGGATCGTGGGGGGGTACAGTGCAGGATCGCGGGGGGGATACAGTGCAGGATCGCGGGAGAGTCAGTGCAGGATCATGGGGGGTTACAGTGCAGGATCGCGGAGGGGTACAGTGCAGGATCGCGGAGGGGTACAGTGCAGTACCGCGGGGGGGGGTACAGTGCAGTACCGCGGGGGGGGTACAGTGCAGGATTGCGCGGGGGAACAGTGCAGGATCGCGAGGGGGACAGTGCAGGATCGCGGGGGGGGTACAGTGCAGTACCGCGGGGGGGGGTACAGTGCAGTACGCGGGGGGGGTACAGTGCAGTACCGCGGGGGGGGGTACAGTGCAGGATTGCGCGGGGGGAACAGTGCAGGATCGCGGGGGGGGTACAGTGCAGGATCGCGGGGGGGTACAGTGCAGGATCGCTGGGGGGGAGTACAGGATCGGGGGGGGGTACAGTGCAGGATCGTGGGGGGGTACAGAGATCGTGGGGGGGGGTACAGTGCAGGATCGCAGGGGGGGGTACAGTGCAGGATCGCGGGCGGGTACAGTGCAGGATCGCAGGCGGGTACAGTGCAGGATCGCCGGGGGGTACAGTGCAGGATCGCGGGGGGGTACAGTGCAGGATGGCGGGGGGGTACAGTGCAGGATGGGGTACAGTGCAGGATCTTGGGGGGGTTACAGTGCAGGATCGTGGGGGGGTTCAGTGCAGGATCGTGGGGGGGTTGCAGTGCAGGATCGCGGTGGGGGGTACAGTGCAGGATCGCGGGGGGGGTACAGTGCAGGATCGCGGGGGGGGTACAGTGCAGGATCGCGGGGGGGGTTACAGTGCAGGATCGCGGGGGGGTTACAGTGCAGGTTCGCGGGGGGGGTACAGTGCAGGATCGCGGGGGGGGTACAGTGCAGGATCGGGGGGGGTGGTTACAGTGCAGGATCGTGGGGGGGTACAGTGGAGGATCGCGGGGGGGGGTACAGGGCAGGATCGCGGGGGTGTACAGTGCAGGATCGCAGGGCGGGTACAGTGCAGGATCGTGGGGGGGGTACAGTGAAGGATCGTGGGGGGGGTACAGTGCAGGATCGTGGGGGGGGTAGAGAGCAGGATTGTGGGGGGGTACAGTGCAGGATCGCGGGGGGGTACAGTGCAGGATCACGGGAGAAGTCAGTGCAGATCACAGGAGGAGTCAGTGCAGGATCGCGGGGGGGTACAGTGCAGGATCGCGGGGGGGGTACAGTGCAGGATCGCGGGGGGGTACAGTGCAGGATCGCGGGGGGGGTACAGCATCGTGGGGGGGGTACAGTGCAGGATCGTGGGGGGGTACAGGATCGTGGGGGGGGTCTACAGTACAGGATCGTAGGAGGGTCAGTGCAGGATCGCGGGGGGGGTTACAGTGCAGGATCGCGGGGGGGGTACAGTGCAGGATCGCGGGGGGGTACAGTGCAGGATCGTGGGGGGGGTACAGTGCAGGATCGCTGGGGGGGGGGTACAGTGCAGGATCGCGGGGGGGGTAACAGTGCAGGATCGCGGGGGGGGGTTTCAGTGCAGGATCGTGGGGGGGTTGCAGTGCAGGATCGCGGGGGGGGTACAGTGCAGGATCGCAGGGGGGGGTACAGTGCAGGATCGCGGGGGGGGGGGTACAGTGCAGGATCGCGGGGGGGGTACAGTGCAGGATCGCGGGGGGGGGTACAGTGCAGGATCGCGGGGGGGGTACAGTGCAGGATCGCGGGGGGGTACAGTGCAGGATCGTGGGGGGTGTACAGTGCAGGATCGTGGGGGGGTTACAGTGCAGGATCGCGGGGGGGTACAGTGCAGGATCGTGGGGGGGTACAGTGCAGGATCGTGGGGGGGTACAGTGCAGGATCGTGGGGGGGTACAGTGCAGGATCGGGGGGGGGTACAGTGCAGGATCGGGGGGGGTACAGTGCAGGATCGCGGGGGGGGTACAGTGCAGGATCGGGGGGGGTACAGTGCAGGTTCGCGGGGGGGTACAGTGCAGGATCGTGGGGGGTTACAGTGCAGGATCGCGGGGGGGGTACAGTGTAGGATCGCGGGGGGGGTAGTGTGCAGGATCGCGGGGGGGTACAGTGCAGGATCGCGGGGGGGGGGGGTACAGTGCAGGATCGCGGGGGGGGTACAGTGCAGGATCGCGGGGGGGGGTACAGTGCAGGATCGCGGGGGGGTACAGTGCAGGATCGCGGGGGGGGTACAGTGCAGGATCGCGGGTACAGTACATCGGGGGGGGGTACAGTGCAGGATCGCGGGGGGGGTACAGTGCAGGATCGCGGGGGGGGGTCAGTGCAGGATCGGGGGGGGTACAGTGCAGGATCGCGGGGGGGGTACAGTGCAGGATCGCGGGGGGGGGTACAGTGCAGGATCGCCGGGGGGTACAGTGCAGGTTCGCGGGGGGGGGTACAGTGCAGGATCGCGGGGGGGGTACAGTGCAGGATCGCGGTGGGCGTAGGGTGCACGATCGCAGGGGGGGTACAGGGCAGGATCGCGGGGGTGTACAGTGCAGGATCGCGGTGGGGTACAGTGCAGGATCGCTGGGGGGGGTACAGGATCGTGGGGGGGTACAGTGCAGGATCGCGGGGGGGATACAGTGCAGGATCGCGGGAGGAGTCAGTGCAGGATCACGGGGGGTTAAAGTGCAGGATCGCGGAGGGGTACAGTGCAGGATCGCGGGGGGGGTACAGTGCAGTACCGCGGGGGGGGGTACAGTGCAGTACCGCGGGGGGGGTACAGTGCAGGATTGCGCGGGGGGAACAGTGCAGGATCGCGGAGGGGGACAGTGCAGGATCGCGGGGGGGGTACAGTGCAGTACCGCGGGGGGGGTACAGTGCAGTAACGCGGGGGGGGTACAGTGCAGTACCGGGGGGGGGGTACAGTGCAGGATTGCGCGGGGGGAACAGTGCAGGATCGCGGGGGGGTACAGTGCAGGATCGTGGGTGGGTACAGGATCGTGGGGGGGGGGGGTACAGTGCAGGATCGTGGGGGGGTACAGGATCGTGGGGGGGGTTACAGTACAGGATCGCAGGAGGGGTCAGTGCAGGATCGCGGGGGGATACAGTGCAGGATCGCGGGGGGGTACAGTGCAGGATCGCGGGGGGGTACAGTGCAGGATCGTGGGGGGGGTACAGTGCAGGATCGCGGGGGGGGGGGTACAGTGCAGGATCGCGGGGGGGTTTCAGTGCAGGATCGTGGTGGGGTGCAGTGCAGGATCGTGGGGGGGGTACAGTGCAGGATCGCGGGGGGGGTACAGTGCAGGATCGCGGGGGGGGTACAGTGCAGGATCGCGGGGGGGGGTACAGTGCAGGATCGCGGGGGGGGTTACAGTGCAGGTTCGAGGGGGGTTACAGTGCAGGTTCGCGGGGGGGGTACAGTGCAGGATCGCGGGGGGGTTACAGTGCAGGTTCGCGGTGGGGGGGTACAGTGCAGGATCGTGGGGGGGTACAGTGCAGGATCGCGGGGGGGGGTACAGGGCAGGATCGCGGGGGGGGGTACAGTGAAGGATCGTGGGGGGGGTACAGTGCAGGATCGTGGGGGGGTAGAGAGCAGGATTGTGGGGGGGTACAGTGCAGGATCGCGGGGGGGTACAGTGCAGGATCACGGGAGAAGTCAGTGCAGGATCACAGGAGGAGTCAGTGCAGGATCGCGGGGGGGTACAGTGCAGGATCGCGGGGGGGTACAGTGCAGGATCGCGGGGGGGTACAGTGCAGGATCGCGGGGGGGTACAGCATCGTGGGGGGGGGGTACAGTGCAGGATCGTGGGGGGGTACAGGATCGTGGGGGGGGTTACAGTACAGGATCGTAGGAGGGGTCAGTGCAGGATCGCGGGGGGGTACAGTGCAGGATCGCGGGGGGGGGTTACAGTGCAGGATCGCGGGGGGGTACAGTGCAGGATCGTGGGGGGGGTACAGTGCAGGATCGTGGGGGGGGGGGTACAGTGCAGGATCGCGGGGGGGGTTACAGTGCAGGATCGCGGGGGGGTTTCAGTGCAGGATCGTGGGGGGGTGCAGTGCAGGATCGCGGGCGGGTACAGTGCAGGATCGCGGGGGTGGTACAGTGCAGGATCGCGGGGGCGGATACAGTGCAGGATCGCGGGAGGAGTCAGTGCAGGATCACGGGGGGGTACAGTGCAGGATCGCGGGGGGGGTACAGTGCAGTACCGCGGGGGGGTACAGTGCAGTACCGCGGGGGGGGGTACAGTGCAGGATTGCGCGGGGGGAACAGTGCAGGATCGCGGAGGGGGACAGTGCAGGATCGCGGGGGGGGGGTACAGTGCAGTACCGCGGGGGGGGTACAGTGCAGTACCGCGGGGGGGGTACAGTGCAGTACCGCGGGGGGGGTACAGTGCAGGATTGCGCGGGGGGAACAGTGCAGGATCGCGGGGGGGTACAGTGCAGGATCGCAGGGGGTGTACAGTGCAGGATCGTGGGGGGGTACAGGATCGTGGGGGGGGGGGGTACAGTGCAGGATCGTGGGGGGGTACAGGATCGTGGGGGGGTTACAGTACAGGATCGCAGGAGGGGTCAGTGCAGGATCGCGGGGGGGTACAGTGCAGGATCGCGGGGGGGTACAGTGCAGGATCGCGGGGGGGGTACAGTGCAGGATCGTGGGGGGCGTACAGTGCAGGATCGCGGGGGGGGGGGTACAGTGCAGGATCGCGGGGGGGTACAGTGCAGGATCGCGGGGGGGTTTCAGTGCAGGATCGTGGTGGGGTGCAGTGCAGGATCGTGGGGGGGCTACAGTGCAGGATCGCGGGGGGGCTACAGTGCAGGATCGCGGGGGGGGTACAGTGCAGGATCGCGGGGGGGGGTACAGTGCAGGATCGCGGGGGGGGGTTACAGTGCAGGTTCGAGGGGGGGTTACAGTGCAGGTTCGCGGGGGGGGGGTATAGTGCAAGATCGCGGGGGGGTTACAGTGCAGGTTCGCGGGGGGGGGTACAGTGCAGGATCGTGGGGGGGTACAGTGCAGGATCGCGGGGGGGGTACAGGGCAGGATCGCGGGGGTGTACAGTGCAGGATCGCAGGGCGGGTACAGTGCAGGATCGTGGGGGGGGTACAGTGCAGTACCGCAGGGAAAGTACAGTGCATTACCGCGGGGGGGTACAGTGCAGGATTGCGCGGGGGGAACAGTGCAGGATCGCGGGGGGGTACAGTGCAGTACCGCGGGGGGGGTACAGTGCAGTACCGCGGGGGGGGGTACAGTGCAGGATTGCGCGGGGGGAACAGTGCAGGATCGCAGAGGGGGACAGTGCAGGATCGCGGGGGGGGTACAGTGCAGTACCGCGGGGGGGGTACAGTGCAGTACCGCGGGGGGGTACAGTGCAGTACCGCGGGGGGGGTACAGTGCAGGATTGCGCGGGGGGAACAGTGCAGGATCGCGGGGGGGGTACAGTGCAGGATCGCAGGGGGGGTACAGTGCAGGATCGTGGGGGGGTACAGGATCGTGGAGGGGGGGGGGTACAGTGCAGGATCGTGGGGGGGTACAGGATCGTGGGGGGGGTTACAGTACAGGATCGCAGGAGGGGTCAGTGCAGGATCGCGGGGGGGTACAGTGCAGGATCGCGGGGGGGTACAGTGCAGCATCGCTGGGGGGTACAGTGCAGGATCGTGGGGGGGGTACAGTGCAGGATCGCGGGGGGGGGGGGTACAGTGCAGGATCGCGGGGGGGGTTACAGTGCAGGATCGCGGGGGGGTTTCAGTGCAGGATCGTGGTGGGGTGCAGTGCAGGATCGTGGGGGGGGTACAGTGCAGGATCGCGGGGGGGGGTACAGTGCAGGATCGCGGGGGGGGGTACAGTGCAGGATCGCGGGGGGGGTACAGTGCAGGATCGCGGGGGGGGTTACAGTGCAGGATCGCGGGGGGGGTTTCAGTGCACGATCGTGGTGGGGTGCAGTGCAGGATCGTGGGGGGGGTACAGTGCAGGATCGCAGGGGGGGTACAGTGCAGGATCGCGGGGGGGTACAGTGCAGGATCGCGGGGGGGGGTACAGTGCAGGATCGCGGGGGGGGTTACAGTGCAGGTTCGAGGGGGGGTTACAGTGCAGGTTCGCGGGGGGGGGGTACAGTGCAGGATCGCGGGGGGGTTACAGTGCAGGTTCGCGGGGGGGCTACAGTGCAGGATCGCGGGGGGGATACAGTGCAGGATCGCGGGAGGAGTCAGTGCAGGATCACGGGGGGTTACAGTGCAGGATCGCGGAGGGGTACAGTGCAGGATCGCGGGGGGGGTACAGTGCAGTACCGCGGGGGGGGTACAGTGCAGTACCGCGGGGGGGGGTACAGTCCAGTACCGCGGGGGGGGTACAGTGCAGTACCGCGGGGGGGGGGTACAGTGCAGTACCGCGGGGGGGGTACAGTGCAGGATTGCGCGGGGGGAACAGTGCAGGATCGCGGGGGGGTACAGTGCAGGATCGCGGGGGGGGTACAGTGCAGGATCGTGGGGGGGTACAGGATCGTGGGGGGGGGGGTACAGTGCAGGATCGTGGGGGGGTACAGGATCGTGGGGGGGGTTACAGTACAGGATCGCAGGAGGGGTCAGTGCAGGATCGCGGGGGGGTACAGTGCAGGATCGCGGGGGGGTACAGTGCAGGATCGCGGGGGGGTACAGTGCAGGATCGTGGGGGGGGTACAGTGCAGGATCGCGGGGGGGGGGTACAGTGCAGGATCGCGGGGGGGTTTCAGTGCAGGATCGTGGTGGGGTGCAGTGCAGGATCGTGGGGGGGGTACAGTGCAGGATCGCGGGGGGGGTACAGTGCAGGATCGCGGGGGGGGTACAGTGCAGGATCGCGGGGGGGGGTACAGTGCAGGATCGCGGGGGGGGTTACAGTGCAGGTTCGAGGGGGGGTTACAGTGCAGGTTCGCGGGGGGGGGTACAGTGCAGGATCGCGGGGGGGTTACAGTGCAGGTTCGCGGGGGGGGTACAGTGCAGGATCGTGGGGGGTACAGTGCAGGATCGCGGGGGGGGGGTACAGGGCAGGATCGCGGGGGTGTACAGTGCAGGATCGCAGGGCGGGTACAGTGCAGGATCGTGGGGGGGGTACAGTGAAGGATCGTGGGGGGGGTACAGTGCAGGATCGTGGGGGGGGTAGAGAGCAGGATTGTGGGGGGGTACAGTGCAGGATCGCGGGGGGGTACAGTGCAGGATCACGGGAGAAGTCAGTGCAGGATCACGGGTGGAGTCAGTGCAGGATCACGGGGGGGTACAGTGCAGGATCGCGGGGGGGTACAGTGCAGGATCGCGGGGGGGTACAGTGCAGGATCGCGGGGGGGTACAGGATCGTGGGGGGGGGGGTACAGTGCAGGATCGTGGGGGGGTACAGGATCGTGGGGGGGGTTGCAGTACAGGATCGTAGGAGGGGTCAGTGCAGGTTCGCGGGGGGGTACAGTGCAGGATCGCGGGGGGGTACAGTGCAGGATCGCGGGGGGGTACAGTGCAGGATCGTGGGGGGGGTACAGTGCAGGATCGTGGGGGGGGGGTACAGTGCAGGATCGCGGGGGGGGGGTTACAGTGCAGGATCGCGGGGGGGTTTCAGTGCAGGATCGTGGGGGGGTGCAGTGCAGGATCGCGGGGGGGGGTTACAGTGCAGGATCGCGGGGGGGGTACAGTGCAGGATCGCGGGGGGGATACAGTGCAGGATCGCGGGAGGAGTCAGTGCAGGATCACGGGGGGGTACAGTGCAGGATCGCGGAGGGGTACAGTGCAGGATCGCGGGGGGGGTACAGTGCAGTACCGCGGGGGGGGTACAGTGCAGTACCGCGGGGGGGGTACAGTGCAGGATTGCGCGGGGGGAACAGTGCAGGATCGCGGAGGGGGACAGTGCAGGATCGCGGGGGGGGGTACAGTGCAGTACCGCAGGGGGGGGTACAGTGCAGTACCGCGGGGGGGGTACAGTGCAGTACCGCGGGGGGGGTACAGTGCAGGATTGCGCGGGGGGAACAGTGCAGGATCGCGGGGGGGTACAGTGCAGGATCGCAGGGGGTGTACAGTGCAGGATCGTGGGGGGGGTACAGGATCGTGGGGGGGGGGGGGTACAGTGCAGGATCGTGGGGGGGTACAGGATCGTGGGGGGGGTTACAGTACAGGATCGCAGGAGGGGTCAGTGCAGGATCGCGGGGGGGGTACAGTGCAGGATCGCGGGGGGGTACAGTGCAGGATCGCGGGGGGGTACAGTGCAGGATCGTGGGGGTGTACAGTGCAGGATCGCGTGGGGGGGGGGTACAGTGCAGGATCGCGGGGGGGTACAGTGCAGGATCGCGGGGGGGTTTCAGTGCAGGATCGTGGTGGGGTGCAGTGCAGGATCGTGGTGGGGTGCAGTGCAGGATCGTGGGGGGGCTACAGTGCAGGATCGCGGGGGGTACAGTGCAGGATCGCGGGGGGGGGTACAGTGCAGAATCGCGGGGGGGGGTTACAGTGCAGGTTCGAGGGGGGGTTACAGTGCAGGTTCGCGGGGGGGGGGGTACAGTGCAGGATCGCGGGGGGGTTACAGTGCAGGTTCGCGGGGGGGGGTACAGTGCAGGATCGTGGGGGGGTACAGTGCAGGATCGCGGGGGGGGGGTACAGGGCAGGATCGCGGGGGTGTACAGTGCAGGATCGCAGGGCGGGTACAGTGCAGGATCGTGGGGGGGGTACAGTGCAGTACCGCAGGGGAAGTACAGTGCATTACCGCGGGGGGGTACAGTGCAGGATTGCGCGGGGGGAACAGTGCAGGATCGCGGGGGGGTACAGTGCAGTACCGCGGGGGGGGGTACAGTGCAGGTACGCGGGGGGGGTTACAGTGCAGGATTGCGCGGGGGGAACAGTGCAGGATCGCGGAGGGGGACAGTGCAGGATCGCGGGGGGGGGGTACAGTGCAGGATGCGGGGGGGGTACAGTGCAGGATCGCGGGGGGGTACAGTGCAGGATCGTGGGGGGGGGTACAGTGCAGGATCGCGGGGGGTCAGTGTAGGATCACGGGGGGGGTACAGTGCAGGATCGTGGGGGGGGTACAGTGCAGGATCGCGGGGGGGGTACAGTGCAGGATCGCGGGGGGTACAGTGCAGGGATCGAGGGGGGGTACAGTGCAGGATCGTGGGGGGGGGGTACAGTGCAGGATCGCAGGGGGAGTACGCAGTGCAGGACGGGGGGGGTACAGTGCAGGATCGCGGGGGGGTACAGTGCAGGATCGCGGGGGGGTACAGTGCAGGATCGCGGGGGGGGTACAGTGCAGGATCGCTGGGGGGGGTACAGTGCAGGATGCGGGGGGGGTACAGTGCAGGATCGCGGGGGGGGACAGTGCAGGATCGTGGGGGGGTTACAGTGCAGGATCGCGGGGGGGGTACAGTGCAGGATCGCGGGGGGGGGTACAGTGCAGGATCGCGGGGGGTACAGTGCAGGATCGCGGGGGGGTACAGTGCAGGATCGCGGGGGGGTACAGTGCAGGATCGCGGGGGGGGAGGGGGGGGTTACAGTGCAGGTTCGCGGGGGGGGGTACAGTGCAGGATCGGGGGGGGGTTACAGTGCAGGATAGGGGGGGGGGTACAGTGCAGGATCGCGGGGGGGGTTGCAGGATCGTGGGGGGGGTTACAGTGCAGGATCGCGGGGGGTGTACAGTGCAGGATCGCGGGGGGGGTACAGTGCAGGATCGCGGGGGGGGTACAGTGCAGGATCGGGGGGGGTACAGTGCAGGATCGCGGGGGGGGTACAGTGCAGGATCGCGGGGGGGGGGGGTACAGTGCAGGATCGCGGGGGGGTACAGTGCAGGATCGCGGGGGGGGTACAGTGCAGGATCGCGGGGGGGTACAGTGCAGGATCGTGGGGGGGTACAGTGCAGGATCGCGGGGGGGGTACAGTGCAGGATCGCGGGGGGGGGGTACAGTGCAGGATCGCGGGGGGGGTGTACAGTGCAGGATCGCGGGGGGGGTACAGTGCAGGATCACGGGGGGGGTACAGTGCAGGATCGCGGGGGGGGGGTACAGTGCAGGATCGCGGGGGGGTACAGTGCAGGATCGCGGGGGGGGGTACAGTGCAGGATCGTGGGGGGGTACAGTGCAGGATCGCGGGGGGGGTACAGTGCAGGATCGGGGGGGGGTACAGTGCAGGATCGCGGGGGGGGGTACAGTGCAGGATCGTGGGGGGGTTACAGTGCAGGACGCGGGGGGGGTACAGTGCAGGACGCGGGGGGGTGGTACAGTGCAGGATCGCGGGGGTGTACAGTGCAGGATCGCGGGTGGGGTACAGTGCAGGATCGAGGGGGGTTCGGGGGGGTACAGTGCAGGATCGCGGGGGGGTACAGTGCAGGATCGCGGGGGGGTAAAGTGCAGGATCGCGGGGGGGGGTACAGTGCAGGATTGCGAGGGGGGGTACAGTGCAGGATCGCGCGGGGAACAGTGCAGGATCGCAAGGGGGTGCAGTGCAGGATTGCGAGGGGGGGTACAGTGCAGGATCGCGCGGGGAACAGTGCAGGATCGCAAGGGGGTGCAGTGCAGGATCGCGGGGGGGTACAGTGCAGGATCGCGGGGGGGTACAGTGCAGGATCGCGGGGGGAGTACAGTGCAGGATCGCGGGGTGTACAGTGCAGGATCGCGGGGGGTTCAGGATTGCGGTGGGGGGTACAGTGCAGGATCGTGACGGGGTACGGTGCAGGATAGTGGGGGGAGGCTACAGTGCAGGATCGCGGCGGGGGGGGTACAGTGCTGGATCGTGGAGGGCTACAGGATCGTGGGGGGGGGGTACAGTGCAGGATCGTGGTGGGGTACAGGATCGTGGGGGGGTACAGTGCAGGATCACGGGGGGGGAACAGTGCAGGATCGCGGGGGGGGGTACAGTGCAGGATCACGGGAGGAGTCAGTGCAGGATCACGGGGGGGTACAGTGCAGGATCGCGGGGGGGGTACAGTGCAGGATCGCGGGGGGGTACAGTGCAGGATCGTGGGGGGGGGTACAGTGCAGGATCGTGGGGGGGTACAGGATCGTGGGGGGGGGGTTACAGGACAGGATCGCAGGAGGGGTCAGTGCAGGATCGCGGGGGGGGTACAGTGCAGGATCGCGGGGGGGGTACAGTGCAGGATCGCGGGGGGGGGTACAGTGCAGGATCACGGGAGGAGTCAGTGCAGGATCGCGGGGGGTACAGTGCAGGATCGCGGGGGGGGTACAGTGCAGGATCGGGGGGGGTTACAGTGCAGTATCGCGGGGGGGGTACAGTGCAGGATCGCGGGGGGGTTACAGTGCAGGATGCGGGGTGGGGGGGGGGTACAGTGCAGGATCGCGGTGGGGGTACAGTGCAGGATCGCGGTGGGGGGTACAGTGCAGGATCGCGGAGGGGTACAGTGCAGGATCGCGGGGGGGGTACAGTGCAGGATCGGGGGGGGGTACAGTGCAGGATCACGGGGGGGTACAGTGCAGGATCACGGGAGGAGTCAGTGCAGGATCACGGGGGGGTACAGTGCAGGATCGCGGGAGTTGTACAGTGCAGGATCGCGGTGGAGTACAGTGCAGGATCGCGGGGGGCTACAGTGCAGGATCGCGGGGGGGGTTACAGTGCAGGATCGTGGGGGGTACAGGATCGTGGGGGGGTACTGTGCAGGATCGCGTGGGGGGGATACAGAGCAGGATCGTGGGGGAGGAGTCAGTGCAGGATCACGGAGGGCGTCAAGTGCAGGATCGCGGAGGGGGGTACAGTGCAGTACGCGGGGGGGGGTACAGTGCAGTACGCGGGGGGGGTACAGTGCAGTACCGCGGGGGGGGTACAGTGCAGGATTGCGGGGGGGGTACAGTGCAGGATCGCGGGGGGGTACAGTGCAGGATCGCGGGGGGGGATACAGTGCAGGATCGCGGGGGGGGTTACAGTGCAGGATCGCG
>NW_024470744.1:55000-57500 GCF_017639515.1 Carcharodon carcharias | reverse complement strand
CAGATGTGGTTTTAATGACAATCGATGATGGTTCTCATGGTCACCATTACCGAGATTAGCTTTATATTCCTGATTTAGTTAATGAATTGAATTTAAATTCCACCAGCTGCGATTGAGCTCCTGTCGCTAGGTGATCGGGAGCCTCTCGATTACTAGTCCGGTGATGTAAACATTATGCTTGTGTCCTTGTTAGCGTGTTTTAATGATGGGTACTCAGGGACACAACAAAACGTCAAAGGGGATACAAATAAATAAAGGGTCCCTCAGGAGGAGAGTCGGGATGGATGATTGAAAAGGCAAATTTGAAGCAGGATACGAGAGTCCGCCTTTACTCAAATGGGGGTTAAATTGTTTGCGTTGTGTTCCGCGAGGTAGGAAGTTAGGGATGAGCAAGCCTAGTGGAGGACAGGATAGCTCTGGGATGGTTGGAGGTCAGACCGAGCGAGGCAGAAGCTGTCTCTTTGGGCTGTTCTTCCACTGCTAAAAAGCAGGGGAGTCGCTGGGAACACGTTTCGAGGAGGATGGGGAAGCAGCAGCCGAGACCCACTTGGGGCAGTTGCTGACAATGGAAAGTTGGAGTCACAACAAGGAAGTGGAGCCTTTATCCCTCCTGTGGGATAATCGGCATAAGGAAAGGCATTGCAGGTCGGAAAAGGATAAGGATTTGGAATGAAACCACGGGGAACTAAAATCAGGAGCACTTTAATTGTGCAAAGAGTGAACTGGAGTCAATGGGAATCAGGGGGAAAACTCTCCGCTGGTTGGAGACATACTTAGTGCAAAGGAAGATGGTTATAGTTGTTGGAGGTCAGTCATCTCAGCTCCAGGACATCACTGCAGGAGTTCCTCAGGGTAGTGTCCTCAGCCCAACCATCTTCAGCTGCTTCATCAATGACCTTCCTTCCATCATAAGGTCAGAAGTGGGGATGTTCGCTGACGATTGCACAATGTTCAGCACCATTCACAACTCCTCAGATACTGAAGCAGCCCACGTCCAAATGCAGCAAGACCCGGACAATATCCAGGCTTGGGGTGACAAGTGGCAAGTATCATTCACACCACCCAAGTGCCAGATAATGGTCATCTCCAACAAGAGAGAATCCAACCATCGCCCCTTGATGTTCAATGGTATTACCATCACTGAATCCCCCACTATCAACATCCTGGGAGTTACCATTCACTGGAAACTGAACTGGACCAGCCATATAAATACTGTGGCTACAAGAGCAGGTCAGAGGCTGGGAATCCTGCGGAGAGTAACTCACCTTCTGACTCCCCAAAGCCTGTCCACCATCTACAAGGCACAAGTCAGGAGTGTGATGGAATACTCCCCACTTGCCTGGATGAGTGCAGCTCCCACAACACTCAAGAAGGTCGACACCATCCAGGACAAAGCAACCCCGCTTGATCGGCACCCCATCCACAAACATTCACTCCCTCCACCACCGACGCACAGTAGCAGCAGTGTGTGTACCATCTACAAGATGCACTGCAGCAACTCACTAACGCTCCTTCGACAGCACCTTCCAAACCCACGACCTCTACCATCTAGAAGGACAAGGGCAGCAGACACATGGGGAACACCCACCATCTGGAAGTTCCCCTCCAAGCCGCTCGCCACCCCGACTTGGAAATATATCGGCCGTTCCTTCACTGTCGCTGGGTCCAAATCCTGGAACTCCCTCCCTGACAGCACGGTGGGTGTACCTACACCACAGGGACTGCAGCGGCTCAAGAAGGCGGCTCACCCACCACCTTCTCAAGGGGGCAATTAGGGATGGGTAATAAATGCTGGTTTAGCGAGCGACACCCACATCATGTGCACAAATAAATAAAAATTTGTTGAAACTGGTGTTTCAGGTGGGGTTGTGGGATTGGATGGTGGGAGGCGGGTTTGTGAGAAAAGAGTTGGGTATTTTTAATTAATTACCCTTCTTTGGGTTCCACTGGTAAATGCACCTCTCCCTCTCCCACAAGAAGCTAGCAGCCTATCACCTTTAGGCTTGTCGTGCTGACAATCCCCACTCTGGGTGCTTGGGAGAAAAGGGTCTCGGGCCTGCGATGCCCATCCTAACCTACAGGTGTCGCTGTTCAACAACTGTACAAGCGCCTGCCCCTTTAATAGGATTAAAAGCGAATGCACTTGCATTTCTCTAGCGCCTTTCGCCAGCTCTGGACACCTCAAAGCGCTTTACAGCCAGCAAAGTTGCTTTCTCGAAGGGCGGTCCCTGTTGTGATGTGGGAAACGCGGCAGCCAACTTGCGCACAGCAAGATCCCACAAACAGCGATGTGAGAATGACCCAATTCAACTGCTTTTTTTAGTGATGTGGGTTCAGGGATTAAACACCGGGCCCCAGGACACCAGGTGGGGGGGGTGGGGGGGGCGGTGGGAGCTCCCCTGCATCCTCTCACACTGCACTGTTCTTCCAGTAGCAGCCATGGGGTCTTTTACACCCATCTGACCGGGGGCCTCAGTTTGACATCTTAATCCTGAAAGGC
>NW_024470744.1:0-50000 GCF_017639515.1 Carcharodon carcharias | reverse complement strand
CCCTCACTGCCTCTCCCCAAACCCTCACTGCCTCTCCCCAAACCCTCACTGCCTCTCCCCAAACCCTCACTGCCTCTCCCCAAACCCTCACTGCCTCTCCCCAAACCCTCACTGCCTCTCCCCAAACCCTCACTGCCTCTCCCCAAACCCTCACTGCCTCTCCCCAAACCCTCACTGCCTCTCCCCAAACCCTCACTGCCTCTCCCCAAACCCTCACTGCCTCTCCCCAAACCCTCACTGCCTCTCCCCTCCCCCTCTCTCTCCCCCTCTCCCTAGCCCCCTGGCCTCCCCCGCAACCCCACCCCCACCCCCACACACACACTTCTGTTTTAACTGAAGTAGAGAGTGACCTAGGAGGGGCCCAGATGAGGAGACTCTTGAAGGAAGGGAACCTGCACCCCGCCAACCCCCCCTCCCCCTCCCCCTCCCCCCCCCCACCACACCACCCCCGCTCCATTGCGCTGAGGGAGGGTGGGAGTTACAGGTCAAAGGGTGCGGAGTGCTCGGACTCCAAGGTGAAGAGTTCCTTGTAGAGGGGGGGGAAGATGGAGTGGGCGACCAGCGGGTGGGTGAGACAGAAGATCCTCAGTTTCTCGGCATGTCTCCCGCACAGACTCCGCAGGGACATCACTTTCAGCGGCAGCTGTAGAGAGGGGAATAAAACCACAACGGTCGGTGTTGGGGGGGGAACGTTAAGAGCAATCTCACCCCAGCAAACCCCCCCCCCCCAGCTTTGCCCTACCTTCCGCCCGCCCTGACCCTCGCCGAGCCCGGTGGCGGCAATCCCAGTAACCCCGCCCCGCAAAGCGGGACAGTCCTCCTCGGCGGGCTGATCGACCTTGGGAGGCCTCATCAGAGTTCAGAAGCAAAAAGAGAGGGGGGTGGGGGCCCTTGGCATTTCTCTTGCCCCCTTCCGCATCCACGGAGCGCCCCAAAGCACTTCATAGGCGATGAGGCGCTTTTGGGTGAGGAGGAAGGGGGGCGGGGGGGGGCAGCCCATTTGTGCACAGCAAGCTCCCACAAACAAGTCTTGCTACGTGTTCTTTTTTAAAGTGATGTTGGTCAAGGGATAAATACCGGGTTGAATTCTGGGGTAGGGGTTGCGGGCTGTGGTGGGGGGAGGGGCAATGTGTTGGATGAGGGCAGCCTCAGTGCGATGCCTTCTGCGGCCGAATGGCCCACCAATGGCGACTATATATTTTTTTTAGGGTTGGCAACAGCAGAGCCAACAGGGTGGGGTCACGATTTATCATCGCGCATGGGGGAGGGGGGAGGGTAGCGGGAGTGGTGGGTGGAGAGGAAGGGGTGGGGGCTGGGGGAGAGGGGAGGGTAGGGGGGGATGTGGGGAGGAGAGGGAAAGGGAGTGGCAAGAGGAGGGGGAGGGGAAAGTGGAGAGGAGGGGGGAGTGGAGGGTCGAGGGGATGGGAGAGTGGAGGAGGGGAAGGGGAGGGGAGGAGGGATGATGTTGGTCGAGGGCTGCCTCGGCTGTGACGCCTACTGTGGCTGGAGGTGAGGGGGAGCGGGGAGGGGGGAGAGGATGGGGAGGGGAGGGATGAGGGGGAGGGGAAGGCGAGGTGAGGAGTGGGAGTGAAGTGGGGAGGGGCAGGGGAGGGATGGGGAGAGGGGAGGGGGAGGGAGGGATGGGGAGAGGGGAGGGAGGGGTTGTGGAGGGAGAGGGAGGGATGGGGAGGGGGAGGGAGGGGAAGGGGAGAGGGGAGGGTTGGGGAGGGAGGAATGGAGAGTGGGAGGGATGGGAAGGGGGAGGGATGGGAAGGGGGAGGGATGGGAAGGGGGAGGGATGGGAAGGGGGAGGGATGGGAAGGGGGAGGGATGGGAAGGGGGAGGGATGGGAAGGGGGAGGGGATGGGAAGGGGGAGGGGATGGGAAGGGGGAGGGGATGGGAAGGGGGAGGGATGGGAAGGGGGAGGGATGGGAAGGGGGAGGGATGGGAAGGGGGAGGGATGGGAAGGGGGAGGGATGGGAAGGGGGAGGGATGGGAAGGGGGAGGGATGGGAAGGGGGAGGGATGGGAAGGGGGAGGGATGGGAAGGGGGAGGGGATGGGAAGGGGGAGGGGATGGGAAGGGGGAGGGGATGGGAAGGGGGAGGGGATGGGAAGGGGGAGGGGATGGGAAGGGGAGGGGATGGGAAGGGGAGGGGATGGGAAGGGGAGGGGAGGGGGAGGGAGGGGGAGGGAGGGGGAGGGAGGGGTGGGGAGGGGTGGGGAGGGGTGGGGAGGGGTGGGGAGGGGTGGGGAGGGGAGGGGTGGGGAGGGGGAGGGAGGGGTGGGGAGGGGGAGGGAGGGGTGGGGAGGGGTGGGGAGGGGTGGGGAGGGGTGGGGAGGGGGAGGGAGGGGTGGGGAGGGGGAGGGAGGGGTGGGGAGGGGGAGGGAGGGGGAGGGAGGGGTGGGGAGGGGGAGGGAGGGGGAGGGAGGGGGAGGGAGGGGTGGGGAGGGGGAGGGAGGGGTGGGGAGGGGGAGGGAGGGGGGGGGAGGGGAGGGAGGGGGAGGGAGGGGTGGGGAGGGGTGGGGAGGGGTGGGGAGGGAGGGGTGGGGAGGGAGGGGTGGGGAGGGAGGGGTGGGGAGGGAGGGGTGGGGAGGGGTGGAGAGGGGGTGGGGAGGGGTGGAGAGGGGGTGGGGAGGGGTGGGGAGGGGGTGGGGAGGGGTGGGGAGGGGTGGGGAGGGGGGGAGAGGGGGTGGGAGGGGTGGGGAGGGGTGGGGAGGGGGAGGGAGGGGTGGGGAGGGGGAGGGAGGGGTGGGGAGGGGGAGGGAGGGGTGGGGAGGGGGAGGGAGGGGTGGGGAGGGATGAGGAGGGGACGGAGGGGATGGGGAGGTGGAGGGATGGGGAGGGGAGAGAGGGGGAGGGATGGGGGGATGGAGGGGAGGTAGGGGGAGGGATGTGGAGGGGAGGGATGAGGAGGGGAGGGAGGGGGAGGGGGAGGGGAGGGAGGGGGAGGGGGAGGGGAGGGAGGGGGAGGGGGAGGGGTGGGAGGGGGAGGGGGAGGGGGAGGGGAGGGAGGGGGGAGGGGGAGGGGAGGGAGGGGGAGGGGGAGGGGAGGGAGGGGGAGGGCTGGGGAGGGAAAGGGAGGGGGAGGGATGGGGAGGCGGAGGGAGAGGGATGGGGAGGGGAGGGGGAGGGATGGGGTGGCAGATGGAGGGGAGGGGGGAGGGATGGGGAGGGGGGAGGGATGGGGAGGGGGGAGGGATGGGGAGGGGGGAGGGATGGGGAGGGGGGAGGGATGGGGAGTGGGAGGGATGGGGAGTGGGAGGGATGGGGAGTGGGAGGGATGGGGAGTGGGAGGGATGGGGAGTGGGAGGGATGGGGTGTGGGAGGGATGGGGTGTGGGAGGGATGGGGAGTGGGAGGGATGGGGAGTGGGAGGGATGGGGAGTGGGAGGGATGGGGAGTGGGAGGGATGGGGAGTGGGAGGGGAAGGGAGGAGAAGGAGGGGATGGGGAGGGGAGGGATGGGGAGTGGGAGGGATAGGGAGGGGAGGGATAGGGAGGGGAGGGATAGGGAGGGGAGGGATAGGGAGGGGAGGGATAGGGAGGGGAGGGATGGGGGATGGGGAGGGAGGATGGGATGGGGAGGGGAGGGATGGGATGGGGAGGGGAGGGATGGGATGGGGAGGGGAGGGGAAGGGGAGGAGAAGGAGGGGGATGGGGAGGGGAGGGGAGGGATGGGGAGTGGGAGGGAGGAGGAGGGGAGGGGAGGGAGGGATGGGGAGGGATGGGGAGGGATGGGGAGGGAGGGAGGAAGGGGAGGGAGGGAGGAAGGGGAGGGAGGGAGGAGGGGGAGGGGAGGGATGGGGAGGGGAGGAATGGGGAGGGGAGGGATGGGATGGGGAGGGGAGGGATGGGATGGGGAGGGGAGGGGAAGGGGAGGAGAAGGAGGGGATGGGGAGGGGAGGGGAGGGATGGGGAGTGGGAGGGAGGAGGAGGGGAGGGGAGGGAGGGATGGGGAGGGATGGGGAGGGGGAGGGATGGGGAGTGGGAGGGAGGAGGAGGGGAGGGGAGGGAGGAGGGGGAGGGGAGGGAGGGATGGGGAGGGGGGAGGTAAAGGGAGCGGGGGTCGATTTTGGAAGAAAACGGAAAACCGGCAGGCTCGTCACCGTGCGCTAGGCCCCGTCACCGGGGGCGACCAGGCCTACCTTGGCCAGCACGGTGTCATGGCGGTTCCTCTGGAGGACGTGTTTCAGCGCCAGCTGGATATCGGTCTGCAGCTTCTCCACTTTGTACCTCTCCTGGAGCCACATCCGGTCTACGCGGGCGAGAAAACAGAGCCCATCAGCCATGGGGGAGAGTGGCAGCGACACCCGCCATATGTAGCTCGGGAGTCTCTGTCGCTAACTGACCGCATACGGTACCCTCAGGGACAAGCGGTAACTGCCAACTTTCTGGTCCAAAAGGGTCGCCAACTCAGGTTGGCGGTAGGAGGGGCGGGGGGAGGGGTCAATCGCGTGACCGCCTACCTTGCCCCCATACCCTCCCGCCATTGGTCGATCGACCTGCCAATCTTGGCGATGCCTTCCGGGCAGCCAATCGGGATAGCCTATCGATTCCTTATTACGTAATCGAATGGTCAATAGTCTGTTCTCGTCACGATTGTCGAGTGGTGCCCCCCCCCCCCCCCTCCCCCCAACCTCCCCCAACCTCGCTCGCAGCAGCGGCGGCGGCTTGGGGCTGAATCCGTAATTGCTGGTGTCTCCAGGCCAGGTCTGGAGGTTGGCAACCTCTAACCCTCTCCTCCTACCCGCGCCCACCCCTCACCCACCCCCCCCCCCCCCCCCCCCCCCCCCCCTCCTCTCCCTCCACCCTCTTGGCCCTCTGTGGTTCATGGAACCCTACCTGAGGATATGAGCACCATTGCAGAGAAGAGTGCCAGCTCCGGTTCAGAGAGGCGCAGTGAACACATGCCGTGTGAAAACTCAAACACAGAGCTGGTCAAATCTTCACAGCCTAACAGCGAGAGAATCACAAAAAAAAAAGGCATTCAGAGCTCCCGTCGTGTTCAGAGGGATTAACTCACCCTGCGACGCAGCGGACGGAGAGAGAGATTGAGATAGATGGAGAGGTATCGAGGGAAAGAAACGGGCAGGGAGGCAGCAAAAAGATAGAGCAAGAGAGACAGAGTGTGAGAGACAGGGAGAGAAGGAGACAGAGAGTGAGAAAGAGAGAGTGAGAGAGACAGTGAGAGTCAGAGAGTGAGAGAGTCAGAGAGTGAGAGTGAGACAGAGTGAGAGAGTGAGACAGACAGAGAGTGAGACAGACAGAGAGTGAGACAGACAGAGAGTGAGAGTGAGAGTGACAGAGACAGACAGACAGGGAGAGACAGACAGGGAGAGACAGTGAGAGAGAGTGAGAGGGATAGAGCGAGGGAGATAGATCAAGAAAGGCTGAGTGAGAGAGAGAGACAGAGAGAGAGAGAGAGACAGAGAGAGACAGAGTGAGAGACAGAGTGAGAGAGACAGAGAGAGAAAGAGTGAGAGAGACAGAGAGAAAGAGTGAGAGAGACAGAGAGAAAGAGTGAGAGAGACAGAGAGAGAAAGAGTGAGAGTGAGAGAGACAGAGAGAGAAAGAGTGAGAGTGAGAGAGACAGAGAGAGAGACAGAGAGAGAGACAGAGAGAGAGTGAGAGAGAGAGTGAGAGAGAGAGTGAGAGAGAGAGAGTGAGAGAGAGAGTGAGAGAGAGAGTGAGAGAGAGAGTGAGAGAGTGAGAGAGAGAGAGAGTGAGAGAGAGAGTGAGAGAGAGTGACAGAGCGAGAGAGACAGAATGACAGAGACAGAGTGAGAGACAGAGCAAGAGAGAGAGAACAAGAGACACACAAAAGACACAGAACAAGAGAGAATCAGATTGTTTCAGCATTGGGGAGACCATTCAGCCCATCGTGCCTGTGCTGGCTCTTTGAAAGATCTATCCAATTATTCCCACTCCCTCCCTCCCACCCACTCTTTCCCCCAACGCCCAGCAAATGTTTCCCCTTCGAGTATTTATCCGATTCCCCCCCTTTTGAAAGTTCCTATTGAATCTGCTTCCACCGCCCTTTCAGGCAGCGCCTTCCAGATCACAACAACTCGCTGTGTAAATAAAAACAAACTCTCCTCATCTCCCCCTCTGGTTCTTTCCCCGATTCTCTTCAATCTGTGTCCCTCTCGCCAGTGGAAACAGAGAGCGACAGAGAGAGAGAGACATATAGAGCAAGACAGAGGGGAAGGGAGAGAGAAAGTTAGGCAGAGAGAGAGAGGGGGACAGATGAAAAGAGTGATAGGGAGACAGAGACCGACAGCGAAAGAGAGAGAGAGAGAAAATCAAGAATGAGAAAAGCCAACAGAAAAGAGAAAGACAGAGAGCGACACAGAGTTAGGGAGTGAGCGAGGCAGAGAGAGGAGACAGAGAGATAGGGAGAAGAGAGAGATGGAGAGAGACAGAATAATATGGAGATAGAGAGACACTGAGGGTGCAAGACAGAGTGAAAGACAGTGAGAGAGAAAGAGAGAGCAAGACAGAGAAAGACAACGAGAGAGAGAGAGAAAATGAGAGAGCAATTCAGAGAAAGACAACATGAGAGAGAGAGAGCAAGACAAAGAGAAAGACAGTGAGAGAGAGAGCAAGACAGAGAAAGACAACGAAAGAGAGAGAGGGAAAGAGAGAGAGCCAGACAGAGAGAGAGCAAGACAGATAAAGACAACGAGAGAGAGAGAGAGCAAGACAGAGAGAGAGCAAGACAGAGAAAGACAGTGAGTGAGAGAGAGCAAGACAGAGAAAGACAACGAGAGAGAGAGAGATAAAGAGAGAGAGCAAGACAGAGAGAGAGAGCAAGACAAAGACAACGAAAGAGAGAGAGAGAGAGAAAGAGAGCGAGAGAGAGCAAGACAGAGAAAGATAATGAGAGAGAGAGAGCAAGACAGAGAAACACAGCAAGAGAGAAAGAGAGAGAGCAAGATAGAGAGAGAGAGCAAGACAGAGAGAAAGACAGTGAGAGAGAGCAAGACAGAGAAAGACAACGAGAGAGAGAAAGAGAGAGAGCAAGACAGAGAAAGACAGCGAGAGAGAGAGCAAGACAGAGAAGGACGAGAGAGAGAAAGAGAGAGCAAGACAGAGAAACACAGCGAGAGAGAGTGAGAGAAAGAGAGAGAGAAAGACAGTGAGAGAGAGAGCAAGACAAAGATTGTGAGAGAGAGAGAGCAAGACAGAGAAAGACAGTGAGAGAGAGAGCAAGACAGAGAAAGACAGAGAGAGAGAAAAAGACTGAGAAAGACAACGAGAGAGAGAGAGCAAGACAGAGAAACACAGCGAGAGAGAGAGAGAAAGAGAGAGAGCAAGACAGAGAGAAAGACAGCGAGAGGGAGAGAGAGAAAGCAAGACAGAGAAAGACAATGAAAGAGAGAGAGTGAGAGAAAGAGAGAAAGACAGCAAGAGAGAGCAAGACAGAGAGAAAGATCGTGAGAGAGAGAGAGAGCAAGACAGAGAGAAATACAGCGAGAGAGAGAGCTGGTGAAAGAGAGAAAAGCAGAGCAGCCAAAGAAAGAATCGAGAAACAGAGAGAGAGAGAGAGAAAGAGGTTCAGAGAGAGGTGAGAGATGTACTGTTTGAGCCAAGCTACAGAATCCCAGTCCCTCTCCCTCTGGAATATTCAGTGGAAGTCTGGAAGCTGGGCTCGATGCCCGAGGGAGGTTTTCCTTACCTAGAGCGTGGAAGAGCTCAGGCCCCGCGTACTTCCCCTCGAAGAAGACTGTGTTGTTGCCGGGATTAAAAGCTTGGCACATTCGCAAAAGCACCACCTCCAGGGAGCCTACACCAGGAGAGAGCCAGAGCAGGACATTAGTAACCCGGGGAGGCTGTGGCCTTTGCCTCAGAGTCAGGGGGTCCTCCCTACCTGCTGGGTTCTCCCCAGGAATATAACTACCCCCTTTCCCTATCCCAGAGTCAAACAAAATATTTAATCCAATTCCGGCCTCTTGCCCATCCCCCGATTCCCATCGCTCCACCATTGGCGGCCGTGCCTTCAGCTGCCTGGGGGGGCCCTGAGTTCTGGAATTCCCTCCCTAAACCTCTCCCCCTCTCTCTCTCTGTCTCTCCTCCTTTAAGATTTGCCTACTTTACTGAGCTTTTCTCCGCCTGTTCCTAATATCTCTGCATCTTTGTTTGGTAATGTTCCTGTGAAGCACCTTGGCAAATTCCGTTAGAATCATTCGGCGCAGGGGGAGGCCATTCAGACCATCGAGGGCAGTGCTGGCCCTTTGAAAGATCTATCCAATTAGTCCCCACTCCCCCACCACTGCTCTTTCCCCCACCTCCTTGCAAATGTTCCCCCTTCAAGTATTTATCTGATTCCCCCCCCTTTTGAAAGTTCCTATTGAATCTGCTTCCAGCGCCCTTTCAGGCAGTGCCTTCCAGATCACAGCAACACGCTGTGTCAAAAAAAAATAATAAATTCTCCTCATCCCCCCGCTCTGGTTCTTTCCCCGATTCTCTTCAATCTGTGTCCCCTCTGGTTACCGACCCTCCTGCCCAGTGGAAACAGTTTCTCCTTATTTACTCTGTCCAAACCCCCTTCCTGATTTTGAACGCCTCCATAAGACCATAAGTCTATAAGACACAGGAGCAGAAATTAGGCCATTCGGCCCATCGAGTCTGCTCCGCCATTCAATCATGGCTGATAAGTTTCTCAACCCCATTCTCCCGCCTTCTCCCCGTAACCTTTGATCCCCCCCTTACCAATCAAGAACATATCTATCTCGGTCTTAAATACCTCGATTCAATCTCCCCCTTAACCTTCTCCGATCTAAGGAGAACAATCCCAGCTCCTCCCAGTCTCTCCACACGGACTAGAGTCCCGCATCCCGGGTCCCATTCGGGGTAAATCTCCCTCCCGCACCCTCTCCAAGTCTCCCTTGGTTTAAGAGGCTCGTAGCTAAGTTCAGCTCTTACCCGCTTTGAGTAGCACGATCTGGTCATTCTGACACAGCTCCATGAATCCCTCGATCCGCTTGGCGAACTCCACCACGTACTGGATGGCATCCGTGATACTGTGGGCGCACTTCTGCCACATCTCCTCCGTGGACTGGAGTCGGCGGGCGGGTTGGAAGGGAAGGAAGGTGGGAAGAGAAGAGTGAGGACCCCCAGTTGAGCGATAACGCAAATTTAAAGAGCTAAGCAAGGCCTCGTGGAGCAAGAGGAGGACGAGGCGGTGGGCGAACCAGTTAAGGATCGGAGCCCGAAATGACCCCACGTAGGCTGGATTGGAGAAGCGGGGGCCTGTCCTCCTCAGAGAAGCGGAGGTCGGGAGAGGTGGGGGGGGGGAGGCATGGAAAGAGGCCTTCAGGGTCGTGAGGGGTTTTGGGGCAGGAGCCGGCAGGGGGGAACCCCTCCCCTTGGCGGAGGGATGGAGAACCAAGAGGTCGCCGACTCGAGGGGGTTGGCAAAGGAAGCAACGGAGACGGAAGGGGAAACCCAGTTTTCGTGCAAGGATCTGTGATGAGCTGCCTGAGAGGGTGGGGGGGAGGAGGCAGGGACCATCGAGGCATCCAAAAAGGGAATTGGGCAGTTACTTGGAAAGGACAAAATGCGGAACTACAGAAAAAGGGTGGGCAAGTGGGACTAGATGTGCTGCTCTGTGCCTGGAGCTGGCACAGGTACGATGGGCTGAATGGCTTCCTTTGCTGCTTTGGCCATTCTAATGATTCTAGTTCTTCACTTGAACACCTCGATTAAGCCTCCCCCTTAACCTTCTCCGCTCTAAGGAGAACAGTCCCAGCTCCTCCAGTCTCCCCACGTGAACTACAGTCCCTCACCCCTGGTCCCATTCCTGGGTAAATCTCCCTCCCACCACCACCTTTCCATGGCTTTTGTTTTCCTCAGTTAAAAGTCGTTAATAGGGGCTTTGAGGGGCAAGAGGGCAATTGCCATGGGGGTGGTCAACAGGAACCCGGGAACAGTTTTTTTCAGTCGGAGCGTTCCCAGCGTGAGGGAGGAGGCCAGAAAACTAGGGCCGGGTTTGATAAAGGATGAGATAGACTTCCCTTTAAAACGCAGGGGTGGGGCACTGAGATGGGGGGGTTAACGGGAAGTGGAGGGTTATTAGTTCCAGGAAGGGGACGGTAGATGGATGACAGGTTTTTTTTGCAGGAGGTCCCATCGATTTTGGGTGGGCTGGGCAGAGAATGTCTATATTCTGCCGTCTAGGGTGTGGGAGACAGGCCGGTTGGATCTGGGCGCCACTGTGTACCTCCGACATTTGATAGCCCACGAATTTCAATGCTGAGGAAGTGTGACAAACTACAAAAGAGACTCGATTATGAATGAAAAGAGAGGCATGTCGCTGAAGCTTTCCTTCTTGCACTCACCAGGACAAATGCAAGAATGCCAAATTTCGGACCATCACAACAATTTATACTAGAGGAGAAAAGGGTGCTGATTGGTTGGCAGGTCAACTCTAATAGCTACACTAACAGCCAATAAGAGATGATCAGTCAAGTTCATGTAAGGCTCACTTATGCTTGATGGAAGTGACATACATTTGTATGCAGGAACCCATCCTCTGCAAACAAAAAGGATATGTTCAAGCCCCTTGAGCACTTTTCAATTTACCTGGGAGCCTGGGGAGCTTTAGTTCCCCATCACTCTCCCCATGGCTGATCCAATCGTGCCTCTCGAAAGGGAATTGGATAATTATCAGGAGATAAAAAGAAATGCAAGGCCATTTAGCCCATCGTATCCATGCTGGCTCGCTACACGAGCAACTCACCTACTCCCACTTTGCTGCCTTTTCTCTCTT
This sequence comes from Carcharodon carcharias, assembly GCF_017639515.1. NCBI lineage: Eukaryota > Metazoa > Chordata > Chondrichthyes > Lamniformes > Lamnidae > Carcharodon > Carcharodon carcharias. The sequence continues at coordinate 39,228 of NW_024470744.1, read as the reverse complement.
CCAATAATTATCCAATTCTCTTTTTGAAACACTGGGATTCATTTCGAGAGGGGTAGAATTGAAAAGCCGGGAAGTGAGGTTAAAGTTGTGTCGAACGTTGGTTAGGCCACACTCGGAGTGACTGTGAACAGTTCCGGTCTCTGTGTTATGGAAAGGATTTAGGGACCTCTGGAGAAGGTGCAACAAAAAGAGGATGGACAAGGACAACACCAGCACTGAGAGTTTGTGACTGTCAGGGAAGATTGAACGGACTGGAGCTCTCTTTGCTAGGAAAGAGAAGGCCGAGGGGGTGAACTGATCGAGGTCTTTAAAATTCTGAATGGGTTTCGATAGGGTCGACGTAGAGAAGAGGTTTCCCCTTCTGGGGGATGAGACCAGAACAAAGAGGGAGTGGGCATCAATATGAGACAGTCACTGATAAATCCAATCGGGAATTCAGGAGAAACTTCTTTACCCAGAGAGCGGGGAGAATGTGGGACTCGCTCCCGCAGGGAGCGGGGAGAATGCGGGACTCGGTCCCATGGGGGGTGGGGAGAATGTGGGACTCGGTCCCACTGGGAGTGATCGAGGTGAATCACAGAGATGGATCGAAGGGGGGAAGCTGGATAAACACACGAGGGAGACAGGAATAGAAGGATATGGGGATGGGGGGAGATGAAGAGGAGGGTGGGAGGAGGCTCGTGTGGAGCAGAAACACCAGCACGGAGCAGAGGGGCCGAGTGGCCTGTTCCAGTGCTTATCCTTAAGAGTGGTCTAACCCCGGCGAGATCTATAGTTTTCTAACCTTCCTCTGGTAGGCTTCAACCTCGGTCTGTGAGAATATCTTCCAGCGCAGGGTCTGGAGCTGCTCAGGTAGGAATTGGCATGTCTCCCGGTGTGACTTCACAATGTTCTGTATCACGTGATCTGTGGGGTGGGGTGGGTGGTGGTGGGGGGAGGATGAGAGTCCAATGTATCAGGTTAATCACTCGATTCCCCAGGCGGACACCAGACACGTGATGTGGCTCCCCCTCAGACTGCCCCCCAACCCACCCCACCTCAGTCAGGCGACACATCCCTCCACACAAACTAGAAGGACGAACTGCAGTGTGTGGTCAGTTTGAGTCTGACCCTTTACATGGCCACTGTTAGCCCCCACCCCTGACCACCCAACCCTGCACTGTACTCGTCTCAGTACTGAATATCTCACAGTTAAGGTGGAACTTGGGGAATGCAGAAAGACACAGACTGTCACTCACAGGCGGCACAGACTGTCACTCACAGGCGGCACAGACTGTCACACACAGACAGACACAGACTCACACAGGCACAGACCGTCACTCACAGGTGGCACAGACTGTCATTCACAGGCAACACAGACTGTCACACAGACAGACAGACTGTCACTCACAGATACCACAGACTGTCACTCATAGAGAGACACAGACTGTCACACAGACAAAGACTGTCACACACAGACAGACCCAGACGTCACACAGATAGACATAGACACATTTTTGGTCTCTCAGGAAATTAAGGGGTATAGGGAGAGGGCAGGAACGTGGAGTTGAGGTAGATCAGCCATGATCATTTGAAATGGCGGAGCAGGCTTGAGGGGCTGAATGGTCTATTCCTGTTCCTATCTTTTATGCTCACATGTACAGATACACACACATATAGACACACACACAGATCCACACATGCCCACAGACATGTCATAGACATACACACAAACACATACAGATATAGCCAAAGAAACACAATCAGTTACACACACACACACACACACACACACACACACACTTAGAAACACGCACATACACACACACACAGACACATGCACACAGTCGGAAACATATAGATATACCCAAATAAACACAGTCAGATGCATACACAGTCAGAAACACACACACACAAAAAAAAAATCATGACAGCAATGTGACAATGACCCAGATCATCCTGAACACTGGGGAGAACTCCCCCCTGCTCTTCTTCCAATAGCGACCGGGGTAGTTTTTATATCACCGAGAGGCAGAGGACGGTTTGGGCTAATGTCTCATCCTGAAAGATGGCACGATGTTTGGCACCAGTCATATTGCAGATGTGAACAATGATTCACCTGTTCGTCTCTGTCCTCACTGTCCTACACTGGCTCCTGGTCCAGCACTGTCCTACACTGGCCACTGGTCCAGCACTGTCCTACACTGGCTCCTGGTCCAGCACTGTCCTACACTGGCCCCTGGTCCAGCACTGTCCTACACTGGCTCCTGGTCCAGCACTGTCCTACACTGGCCCCTGGTCCAGCACTGTCCTACACTGGCCCCTGGTCCAGCACTGTCCTACACTGGCCCCTGGTCCAGCACTGTCCTACACTGGCCCCTGGTCCAGCACTGTCCTACACTGGCCCCTGGTCCAGCACTGTCCTACACTGGCCCCTGGTCCAGCACTGTCCTACACTGGCCCCTGGTCCAGCAAGATCTCAAATTTCAAACATTCATTTTTGCATTGAAATCGGGGGATGGGCAAGAGGCCAGAATTGGAGGAGTACAGAGAACTCAGGGGTTTGTAGGGGCCAGAGGAGATAACAGAGATAGAGAGGGGTGTGGGGGCAGGAGGAGGTTACAGAGATAGCGAGGGGTGTAGGGGCTGGAGGAGGTTACAGAAATAGGGAGGGGTGTAGGGGCTGGGGGAGGTTACAGAGATAGGGAGGGGTGTAGGGGCTGGAGGAGGTTACAGAGATAGGGAGGGGTGCAGGGGCTGGAGGAGTTTACAGAGATAGGGAGGGGTGTAGGGGCTGGAGCAGGTTACAGAGATAGGGATGGGACAAGGCGGGATTTGAAATGGAGACGATTACACGGTTCAGATTGGGGCTCTGCAGCCACAGAGGGACAGCAGGAGGAAATTCCATTGTAATTTTCAAAAGGGAATTGGATAAATAATTGTAAATGATTTCAAACCACTGGGAAAGAATCTGCACTGATCTGATGGGCAGAATGGCCTCCTTCTGTTCAACACTATTCTATGATTCTATTCCATGATCATTCTCTCACTCTTTCTCGTTATCTGTCTATCTCTCTCTTTCTCTTGTCACTCTCTCTCTCTCTCTTTCCGATCTTTCTCTTACTGTCACTGCTGGACCAGGAGGTAATGTAGGTCAGTGAGCTCAGGAGTGTAGGGGGATGGGACTTGGCGTGAGATAGGGCACAGGGCCAGAGGGGGTGTAGTGGGTTATTTTCTTTCATGGGATGTGGGCATCACTGGCTGGGCACAGCTTTTGTTTCCCATCCCTAATTGCCCCTTGAGAAGGTGGTGGGTGAGCTGCCTTCTTGAGCCACTGCAGTCCCTGTGGTGTAGGTACACCCACCGTGCTGTTAGGGACGGAGTTCCGGGATTTTGACCCAGCGACAGTGAAGGAACGGCCAATATGTTTCCAAGTCAGGATGGTGAGTGACTTGGAGGGGAACTTCCACGTGGTGCTGTTCCCATGTGTCTGCTGCCCTTGTCCTTCTAGATGGTAGTGGTCGTGGGTTTGGAAGGTGCTGTCGAAGGAGCCTTGGTGAGTTGCTGCAGTGCATCTTGTAGATGGTACACACACTGCTGCTACCGTGCGTCGGTGGTGGAGGGAGTGAATGTTTGTGGATGGGGTGCCGATCAAGCGGGGCTGCTTTGTCCTGGATGGTGTCGAGCTTCTTGAGTGTTGTGGGAGCTGCACTCATCCAGGCAAGTGGAGAGTGTTCTTGAAGGGTCATGAGTATTCGAAACGTCAACTGTGCTCTTCTCTGCCGATGCTGCCAGACCTGCTGAGTTTTTCCAGGTATTTCTGTTCCTGTTTTTGTTCCATCGCACTCCTGACTTGTGCCTTGTAGATGGTGGACAGGCTTTGGGGAGTCAGGAGGTGAGTTACTCTCCGCAGGATTCCCAGCCTCTGACCTGCTCTTGTAGCCACAGTATTTATATGGCTGGGTCCAGTTCAGTTTCTGGTCAATGGTAACCCCCCAGGATGTTGATAGTGGGGGATCTTTGGTGGTGGGGCGGGTAGGGGGGTGGGGTTTGTGCCATCGAATCCGGTGGGGAATTACTCACCGAGCTGAGTGCCGGACGGTGGTGCTGAGCCGTGGAGCCGGGCGAAGCTGGGCCTCAGGATGAAGTCCCCGGCCCCCGGGTTCGGGGCGAGGGGACGGTGCTTCATGTCACTCAGCTGTAGCCCCTGCTGACCCGGGGAGGATCCTGCTTCCGCGGGGCAGCAGCCCTGACCCCCAAGCCCCGGCTTGCCGGTGCCGGGGCTGTGCCGGGTGGGGAAGGGGTCCTGGGCGGGCTTGGCCGGTCCCTGGGCGGAAGCAGCGGGGGCGTAGGCCTGAACCGCAGCCTCGGCCTTGCCTGGTTGCTGCTGCTGCATCCGGTGCTTCTGTACCTCAGCGTGCAGGCTGTCTCTCTGCTTCTTTGACATACGCCCAAACTTGACAGCTTCAAAGCAAAAGATTAGGAGGAGTTAGTCATTTGTACAGGATCTCACGCCAGGCTGACAGGCCGAGATTGTTTTCAAAATCCATTAATGGGGTGTGGGCGTCGCTGGCTGGGCCAGAATTTATTGCCCGTCCCTAATTGCCCCTTGAGATGCCAAGTCTCAGCCCTTAATTGTCAAATCCCGACTTTACCCCTCCTCCCACCACCACCCTTCCTGTTTGGAAACGTCCAGGCTTCACTTAAGGCCTTTTTGTGCCAGGCCCAAGCCTTCCAATCGCGCAAGTTTCATCTTGTTTTGAAACACGCCCCACCTCCTTTTTCCAGTCCCCCGCTCCCCCCACCCCTTGCTCACTCGACTGATACCTGGGATGTGGGGTGGGGGGGGGAGGGGGGGGTGTAGTTGTTTTACAAGGGAAGGTTGGACACGCTTGGCGTAGGGATCTGGGTGTCCTGGTACATGAATCACATGCAGTTAGTACGCAGGCACAGCGAGTAATCATGAAGGTGAGTGGGATCTTGTTGTTTATTGTGAGGGGGGTGGGGGGGGGTGGTGGATGGGATATAAAAGTGGGGGATCTTTTGCTGCAGCTGTACAGGGCCTTGGTGAGACCACATCTGGAGCACCGCCTACAGTTTCGGTCTCCTTATTTGAAGAAAGGTTGAAAATTTGCATTAGGAGCAGCTGGGAGTGGGTTCACTCGACTCGTTCCGGGGAGGAAGGGTTTGTCTTGTGAGGAAGGGTTGAGCGGGTTGGGCCTGTACCCATTGGAGGTTAGAAGAACGAGCGGTGATCTTACTGAAACATATAAGATCCTGAGAGGATTTGAGAGGGTGGTTACCGGGAGGATGTTTCCACTTGTGGGAGAGACTAGAACCAGGGGACAGAGTTTAAGAATAAGAGGTCTACTGTTCAAGATGGAGGCGAGGAGAAATTTTCCCTCAGAGGCTCATTAGTTTGTGGAGTTCTCTTCCCCTGAGAGCAGTGGAGGCTGCAGGTTATTGAATATATTCAAGGCTGAGTTAGACAGACTTTGGATCGACAAGGGAGTCGAGGGTTATGGGGCGCAGTGGAGTTGAGACATAACCAGGTCAGCCATGATCTTATTGAATGGCAGAGCATGCTCGAAGGGCTGAATGGCCTCCTCCTGCTCTTAAGTCCTATGTTCCTAGCCTGGGCCTGTACCTGTTGAGGTTTAGGAGACTGAGGGGTGATCTTATTGAATCATATAAGATCCTGAAGGGGTCTTGACAGGGTGGATATGGAGAGGATGTTTCCCCTTGTGGGAGAATCTAGAACGAGGGGCCACAGTTTAAAGATAAAGGGTCTCCCATTTCAGACGGGGATGAGGGTGAATTTCTTCTCTCAGAGGGTGGTCAGTCTGTGGAATTCTCCCCCACCCCCCAGAGAGCGGTGGAGGCCAGGTCAGTAAATATATTCAAGGCCGAGGTAGATAGAGTAACAAAGGGGTCAAAGGTTATCGAGGGGGTGGGCGGGAATGTGGAGCTGAGGCCAGAATCGGATCGGCCGCGATCTTATTGAATGGAGGAGCAGGCTCGAGGGGCCGAGTGGCCTCACTCCTGATTTGCATGTTCTTCTCTAAAGGTGTCAAATGCCTTCACTTGGCAACACTGACCGATTTACAGCATTTCAGTGTCAGGAGCCACCTTGGTTAGGGGGATGCCAACTGGTGGGCCACACTTCTGCTGGTCTCTCCTACCTCCAGCCTAGAGAGTCGGCAGCTCCTAAATGTCCCCATGTCCTGTGAAGCGCAGCCGAATGCCCCCTCTCCAAGGGAAGCTGAGGCCTGCTCATTGCTGAGGAGGCTCAGTTCTGGACTCTTAGGGTCCCTGCTCTGGACGGTCTTGCCGAACGGAGACCTGGACCGCCAGCCTGAAATTCTACCTCGACGAGCCGCGGGATAGCCCTGCCCGTTGGGTGTAAGACCCTCACTCCCCCGCCGCACCGTCACTGTCGCCCTGCCCACCCCTCGCAATGCAATGACCCTAATTGGCACACGTGTCACTCACCATCCCGGGACATGCCCAGCTCGAGGCACTTGTGCAGCCGGCAGTGCTGGCACCGATTGCGGCTGGCACGGTCGATCGGGCAGTTCTGCTGCCGGGAGCAGGTGTAGGTGATGCTGTTCTGCTGGCTCCTCCTGAAGAAACCCTGAGAGAGAGAGAAAGATCAGAGAGAGAGAGAAAGATCAGAAAGAGAGAGAGAGAAAGATCCGAGAGAGAGAGAAAGATCAGAGAGAGAGAGAGAAAGATCAGAGAGAGAGAGAGAGTGAAAGATCAGAAAGAGAGAGAAAGATCAGAAAGAGAGAGAAAGATCAGAGAGAGAGAGAGAAAGATCAGAGAGAGAGAGAAAGATCAGAGAGAGAGAAAGATCAGAGAGAGAGAAAGATCAGAGAGAGAGATAAGAGAGTGAGAGAGAGAGAAAGATCAGAAAGAGAGAGAGATCAGAGAGAGAAAGATCAGAGAGAGAGAAAGATCAGAAAGAGAGAGAGAGAAAGATCAGAGAGAGAGAAAAATCAGAGAGAGAGCGAGAGAAAGATCAGGAAGTGAGAGAGAGAAAGATCAGAGAGAGAGAAAGATCAGAGAGAGAGAAAGATCAGAAAGAGAGATCAGAGAGAGAAAGATCAGAGAGAGAGAAAGATCAGAAAGAGAGAGAGAAAGATCAGAAAGAAAGATCAGAGATAGAAAGATCAGAGAGAGAGAGAGAGAAAGATCAAGATCAGAAAGAGAGAGAGAAAGATCAGAAAGAAAGAGAGAGAGGAAGATCAGAAAGAGAGAGGTGAGAGAATGAGAGAAAGAGAGAGAGAGTGAGAGAAAGAAAGATCAGAAAGAGAGAGAAGGATCAGAAAGAGAGGGATATGAGAGAATAAGAGAGAGAGATAGACAGAGAGAGAGTGAGAGAAAGATAAGAGAGCAAGAGAAAGTGCAGAGAGAAAGAGAGAGAGAAAGAACACAGAGGTGAGAGAAAGAGAGAGAGAGAGCAAGTGAGAGAAAGATCAGAAAGAGAGAGGGAGGGAGCAAAATAAAATCACATAACTTGGGCAGAAAGTGGAGAAACTTCCCTCCGTTCACCCACCTGGAAGGTTTCATTGCGTGTCTACCCGCCTCCAACTGCCCCTCCCACCTGACAAACAATGAATAATGGTGGCTAAAATACCCATAATCCTCTGTGCTCCAGAAACTGCTCTATCCCTCACATGGTTATCCCTGGTAGGTGCCACCCTCTCGATGGTGGCGTCCCTGGTCATGTCACTGGACCAGTAATCCAGAGAGGCCCAGGCAAATGCTCCGGGGTCACGGGTTCGAATCCCGCCATGAGTCAAAATTCAATGAATAAAATCTGGAATTAAAAAGCTAGTCTCAGTAACGGTGACCATGACAACCATCGTCGATTGTCTTAACCGGTCTGGCCCTACATGTGACTCCAGGCCCACAGCCATGTGGTTGACTCTTAACTGCCCCTCTGAAATGGCTGAGCAAGACCACTCAGTTCAAGGGGGCAATTAGGGATGGGTAACAAATGCTGGCCTTGCCAGCAACTCCCACATCCCATGAAAGGATAAAAAAAAGGTATTGCATCCTTTTGCAATGCTGTGTGACAACCTGACAACCACCCCCCACCCCGCTAGCTTCCTCCCCCCTCTATATCGAGAGAGATTAAGCGCTCCAATTATCACCCCACCCCCCCCACCCCTCACTGTATATTGAGGGTTTTACTCCTGAAAATGTGGGGTTCTCAGGATCTGTTACCTTGCAGCCTTCACAGGTTATGACTCCATAATGGATCCCAGAGGATTTGTCTCCGCAGATTTTACATGGAATGATTTCGATTTGTGCTGCAGGGGAGAGGGAGAGGGGATGGGAGAGAGAGAGAGAGAGAGGAAAACAATGTGACTGGAGATCGGTCACTGTGTGTGTGTGCGTGTGTGTGTGTGTGTGTGTGTGTGCGTAGATCACGCTGCCCCCATGCTGTGTTCCCGCCCATCCCAGTGTCAGGTCTCCTCCAGCTGTGCGGAGCAAGAAGAGGCCTTTCAGATCCTCTAGGCTGCTCTGCCAGGCCAATCGAATCAGGTTCAATAGGCACCTTAATTCACTTGACCTGCTGTAGCCCATTTCTGCCACAGGGAGGCAGTGTGCCCCTCCCCAACCCTACCCTGACCAGCTCTTAGCTACGATAAGCATGAAGCCCCCTTAGGTTCAAACTATCGCTCCTGGCGCATCGACCCAGGATTTCTCTCGACATGCCGGAGCACAGCGGCGCCATCGCTTCCTCAGCATCGAGCGTTCACTGCTGCCCGAATCGCCCTCACTCTGGGCTCCGGCCTGTCCCATTCCCCCTCTCTCCCTCTCCCCTCTGAGACACAGGCCCCTCGGGGTAACACGTGGCTACCCAGGTCGCCATGGTAACCGTGCATCGCTAGGACCACAGCTTTCAGAACCTCCCTCCCCCACCCTCATCCCCGTTAGACGCTCACGCCTGCAGTCACCTGATTGGCGCAGGCAGCCTGCCGCAGTCTGCTTAATCCTCCTGAACCAGCCGGACCCAGGCTAATCCTTCCCCTCGCTCTGTTCCAACTCCACCCCCTCCCTCCCCGCACTAACAGATACAGACTAAAGCTCCCTCTACACTGTCCCCATCAAACACTCCCAGGACAGGTACAGCACGGGGTTAGATACAGAGTAAAGCTCCCTCTACACTGTCCCCATCAAACACTCCCAGGACAAGTACAGCACGGGGTTAGATACAGAGTAAAGCTCCCTCTACACTGTCCCCATCAAACACTCCCAGGACAAGTACAGCACGGGGTTAGATAGAGAGTAAAGCTCCCTCTACACTGTCCCCATCAAACACTCCCGGGACAGGTACAGCACGGGGTTAGATACAGAGTAAAGCTTCCCCTACCCTGTCCCCATCAAACACTCCCAGGGCAGTTACAGCACGGGGTTAGTAACAGAGTAAAGCTCCCTCTACACTGTCCCCATCAAACACTCCCAGGACAGGTACAGCACGGGGTTAGATACAGATAAGCTGTGGAATCCGATACACAGTGAGTCTGGCAGACAGTCCTGCCATTATGAACTTGGTTTACTTTCAGGCATTCTTGCAGGGGCACACCTCATTCCTCTGTCATGTATGTGTGTGTCTGTGCGTGTGTGTGTGTTTGTGAATTTGTGTGTGTGTGTTTGTGTGTGTGTGTTTGTGTGTGTGTCTGTGTGAGTTTGTGAATTTGTGTTTGTGTTTGTGTGTGTGTGTGTCTTTGTGTGTGTGTGTGTGTGTGTGTGTCTGTGTGTTTGCGTGTCTGTGCGTGTGTGTCTGTGTGTGTCTTTGTGTGTGTTTGTGTCTTTGTGTGTGTGTGTGTTTGTATGTGTGTGTTTGTGTGTCTGTGCGTGTGTGTCTGTGTGTGTGTTTGTGTGTGTTTGTGTGTCTGTGCGTGTGTGTCTGTGTGTGTTTGTGTGTTTGTGTGTTTGTGTCTTTGTGTGTGTGTGTTTGTGTGTGTGTGTTTGTGTGTCTGTGTGTGTGTGTCTGTGTGTGTGTGTCTGTGTGTGTGTTTGTGTGTGTGTGTGTTTGTGTGTGTTTGTGTCTTTGTGTGTGTGTTTGTGTCTTTGTGTGTGTGGTTTGTGTCTGTGTGTTTGTGTGTCTGTGCGTGTGTGTGTGTGTGTGTGTGTGTGTGTTTGTGTGTCTTTGTGTGTGTGTGTTTGTGTGTCTGTGCGTGTGTGTTTGTGTGCGTGTGTGTTTGTGTGTGTGTTTGTATGTCTGTGTGTGTTTATGTGTTTGTGTGTTCTTTGTGTGTGTGTTTGTGTTTGTATGTGTGTGTGCTTGTGTGTTTGTGTGTGTGTTTGTATGTCTGTGTGTGTGAGTTTGTGAATTTGTGTGTGTGTTTGTGTGTATGTGTGTTTGTGTGTTTGTGTGTGTGTGTGTGTTTGTGTGTGTCTGTGCGTGTCTGTGTGAGTTTGTGAATTTGTGTGTGTGTTTGTGTGTGTGTTTGTGTGTCTGTGTGTGTGTCTGTGTGTGTGTGTCTGTGTGTGTGTATTTGTGTGTGTCTGTGTGTGTGTGTGTCTTTGTGTGTGTGTGTTTATGTGTTTGTGTGTATTTGTGTGTGTGTTTGTGTGTCTGTGTGTGTTTATATGTCTGTGTGTGTGTCTGTGTGTGTGTGAGTGTGTGTGTCTGTGTGTGTGTGTCTGTGTGTATGGTCAGCCCTCTCTCAGCCTAATTTGATCAAGCACCCACGTTGTGCCCACAGACTGTTAGCTCTTGCGCATGTCCTAGCTTCTCACCACAGGTGGCATCACAGCACCATCGCCGATATTTCCACAGGCACACTCGCTAGCCTTCATCAGCAGGATGCGGGACAACGCTAAATTAGCACAGTTAACAGATTCAACATTTAACCTTCCAGGCCTATATCAAACCATCCTCAGACAGAGAGAGAGAGAGAGACAGAGAGAGAAAGTGGGAGACAGTGACAGAGAAAGAGGGAAAGAGACAGAGAAAGAGAGAGAACGCATGGGACAGGGAGAGAGGCAGAGAAAAAGATAGAGCAAAAGACAGACAGAGAGGGAGACAGACAGAGCAACAGAGAAAGAGAGACAATGACAGAGAGAGAGAGACAGAGAAACAGACAAAGAGAGAAAGAGAGAGAGAGACAGCAACAAAGACAGAGAGAGACAGAGACAGAGAGACAGAAAGAGAAAGAGGGAGAGAGGCAGAGAAAGAGAAAATGCATGGGAGAGGGAGAGAGGCAGAGAGAGAGATAGAGAAAAAGACAGAGACAGAGACAGAGAGAGACAGAGAGGGAGACAGAGAGAGCAACAGAGAAAGAGAGACGGTGACAGAGAAAGAGACAGAGAAACAGACAGAGAGAGAAAGAGGGAGAGAGAGAGAGACAGCAACAAAGACAGAGAGAGACAGAGACAGAGAGAGTGAGAGAGAGAGTGAGAGAGAGAGAGTGAGACAGATTCAGAGAGAGAGGGAGACAGAGAGAGAGAGACACACAGAGAGGGAGACAGAGAGAGAGAGAGAGAAAGAGTCAGAGAGGTAGAGATACAGAGAGAGCCAGAGAGAGACAGACAGAGACAGAGAGGGACAGTGACAGAGAAAGAGAGACAGAGAGTGAGACAGACAGAGAGAGAGAAAGAGGGAGAGGGAGACAGTCAGAGAAAGACAGGGACAGAGGGAGAGAGAATGAGACAGAGAGAGAGCGACAGAGACAGAGAGAGAGACAGAGAGAGAGACAGAGAGTGAGACAGAGAGTGAGACAGAGAGAGAGAGAGAAAGAGGGATAGAGAGGGACAGTAACAAAGACAGAGAGAGAGAGACAGAGACAGAGAAAGAGAGAGACAGAGAGAGAGGGAGAAAGAGAGGCAGAGAGAGAGACAGAGAGAGAGAGGGAAAGAGACACAGTCAGAGAGAGAGAGAGAGAGAGTGACAGTGACAGACAGAGAGAGAGACAGAGAGTGAGACAGAGACAGAAGGAGAGAGAGACACAGAGAGAGAAAAAGAGGCAGCTACAGAGATGGGGAAAGAGAGAGAGACAGAGAGAGATTGTGTGTGAGACAGAGGCAGAGAGAGAGAGAAAGACAGTGAGACAGAAAGAAAGACAGAGTGAGACACACAGAGAGACACAGAGAGAGAGAGTGTGTGTATGTGAGACAGAGACAGAAAGAGACAAAGAGAGAGGGAGAAGGAGGGAGAGAGAGGCAGAGACAGAGAGGGAGAAACAGAGAGAGAGTGAGAGAGAGAGTGAGAGAGAGAGAGAGAGGAAGAGGGAGAGAGAGGGACAGTAACAAAGACAGAGAGAGAGAGACAGAGACAGAGAAAGAGAGAGAGACAGAGAGAGAGGGAGAAAGAGAGGCAGAGAGAGAGAAACAGAGAGAGAGAGGGACAGTGACAGAGACAGAGAGAGAGACAGAGAAAGAGGGAGAGAGAGAGACAGTCAGAGTGAGAGAGGGACAGTAACAAAGACAGAGAGAGAGACAGAGAGAGAAAGAGTCAGACAGAGAAAGAGGGAGAGAGGCAGAGAGAGAGACTGCGACAGTTCAGAGACAGAGAAAGAAAGAAAGAGGGAGAGAGACACAGTCCGAGAGGGAGAGGGACAGTGACAGAGACAGAGAGAGACAGAGAGACAGACAGAGACAGAAAGAGAAAGAGATACAGAGAGAGAAAAAGAGGGAGAGAGAGGCAGCTACAGAGATGGGGAGAGAGAGAGACAGAGAGAGAGAGAGAGAGTGTGTGTGAGACAGAGGCAGAGAGGGAGATCAACATGGCCAACTCCAGCTGGTTATATTTCCTGAAGCCATCAGATGTCTTCCTGACTCCCACTGTCCCACCATTATTCACCGTCTCTCCCATCCATCCATACAAGTGCCCTGGCTAATAAATCAAGGAATCCTGCGACAAGTAACTCACCTCCTGACTCCCCAAAGCCTGTCCACCATCTACAAGGCACAAGTCAGGAGTGTGATGGGATACTCCCCACTTGCCTGGATGAGTGCAGCTCCCACAATACTCAAGAAGCTCAACACCGTCCATGACAAAGCAGCCCCGCTTGATCGGCACCCCATCCGCAAACATTCACTCCCTCCACCACCGATGCACAGTAGCAGCAGTGTGTGTACCATCTACAAGATGCACTGCAGCAACTCACCAAGGCTCCTTAGACAGCACCTTCCAAACCCACAACCTCTACCGTCTAGAAGGGCAAGGGCAGCAGACACATGGGGAACACCACCACCTGCAAGTTCCCCTCCAAGCCCCTCACCATCCTGACTTGTAAATATATCAGCCATTCCTTCACTGTCGCTGGGTCAAAATCCTGGAACTCCCTCCCTAACAGGACTGTGGGTGTACCTACACCACAGGGACTGCAGCGGCTCAAGAAGGCGGCTCACCCACCACCTTCTCAAGGGGGCAATTAGGGATGGGTAATAAATGCTGGCCTAGCCAGCGACACTCACATCCCAAAGGATAATAAATGACTGTTATAACCCAGAGTATCCTAGGTCACATGACTACAGGGTTACACGTACAGCAATATTAAAGTTAGAATCCATTACAGGAGGCAGAATGTGCGTTCTATGGCATCATATATGGAGTGTGTTATATTGCATGAGGTCAGCCAAGGGAGACGATATATTAGGCACAGAGTACAGACCTGGAGGTTATATGGTTCATTACTTAACCCTCCTTCTTCCTTCTTAGGTGGTCCCTGGGGGTCGAGGGTGACTTGCCTCCTCCACTCGGGTCGGGTCGGATAAGCCCCCAGGCGCGGCCTGAGGCGGCGCTGGGAGGGTCAGCTGAGCGGGTTGTGTTGGACGCGTGTGCGCTCCCTCTGTGCACCTTGACATCGCCTCTGCGGTGCTCCCGAAGCCTCTCGAGGCGTCCCCCCCCCAACCGGACGCGCCTACCCCCCTCCCCGCTGTGCTCCCACACGCTTCAGAGGCTTGGACGAGGGATGGCGGGTGCCTCAAAGCGCTGGCTCCACACGGTCCTCGAAATCCGGGGGCAAGACTGGCGATCGGAACAGCAGCGCCCTCTCCCAGGTCAGCAGGCCCCCCATGCCTTGGCGCCAAGCACCGGCGAGCATCTCTGCCGGGCGGGTGGGACCTGTCACTGGTATCCCCCTGACACCAGACTCTCGGGACAGCTGCTCTGCTCGGAGCCTCCGTCGGAGCAGAAATGGTTTAGGGGTCTCCTCAGCGTGACCCTACAGAGATCAAAGATCCCCGCTGAGTCACAGGAGACCCGGCTGGTGGGACTGACCAAATTAGAGAATGGTTTAAGCGAGCTTAAAGACATGTTGAACGTAGGATTTGTGCACAACACAATGAACATTAATATTCTAATACAGAAAACAGAAACAGAAATACCTGGAAAAACTCAGCAGCTCTGGCAGCATCTGCGGAGACGGACACAGTTAACGTTTCGAGTCCTCATGACCCTTCAACAGAATTACTTTTAAAATAGGAAGGGGTGAAATATAAGCTGGTTTAAGGGGGCAGTGGTGGTGTTGGGACAAGTAGAGCTGGATAGAGGGCCAGTGATAGGTGGAGATAACCAAAAGATGACACAGACAAAAGGACAAAGAGGTGTTGAAGGTGGTGGTATTATCTAAGGAATGTGCTAATTAAGGGTAGAAAGCAGGACGAGCAAGGTACAGATAGCCCTAGTGGGGGTGGGTGGGGTGAAGGGAAGGGATCGAAATAGGCTAAAAGGTAGAGATAAAACAATGGGTGGAAATACATTTAAAAATAACAGAAATAAGTGGGAAAAGAAAAATCTATATAAATTATTGGAAAAAACGAAAAGGAGGGAGAAAATCGGAAAGGGGGTGGGGATGGAGGAGAGAGTTCATGATCTGAAATTGTTGAACTCAATATTCAGTCCGGAAGGCTGTAAAGTGCCTGGTCGGAAGATGAGGTGCTGTTCCTCCAGTTTGCGTTGAGCTTCACTGGAACAATGCAGCAGGCCAAGGACGGACATGTGGGCATGAGAGCAGGGTGGAGTGTTGAAATGGCAAGCGACAGGGAGATCTGGGTCATGCTTGTGGACAGACCGCAGGTGTTCCTCAAAGCGGTCACCCAGTCTGCGTTTGGTCTCTCCAATGTAGAGGAAACCGCATTGGGAGTGGCGAATGCAGTAGACTAAATTGAGGGAAGTGCAAGTGAAATGCTGCTTCACTTGAAAGGAGTGTTTGGACCCTTGGATGGTGAGGAGGGGGGAAGTAAAGGGGCAGGTGTTGCACCTTCTGCGGTTGCATGGGAAGGTGCCGTGGGAGGGGGTTGAGGTGTAGGGGGTGATGGAGGAGTGGACCAGGGTCTCACAGTTAATATTCTAATCTTTGGAGAGGGGCCTGTACAAGCTTCTAAAATATCTTATTTGCTTCTTTAGAGGACGCGAGCCCTAATGGAACTGAATCAGTCACTAAGCAAGGTCCAGGGTGGTGCCTGCGACTCTTTGAGTGCGGCTCCTGCTGTACCTGACCCCGGGCCTACGTCAGCCTGTAACGGAGCTCCTTCCCAGGCTCCTGCAGACAGCCTGTCTGTCCGTCTTGTCTGCCAGCCTCAGACTTGCCTGCTGTGCAGAGGCACAGATCAAAGAGCCGGGAGGGAGTTTCACAATGTGTCAGTGGGCTCCACAAACCTCCTGAAGCGGCAGAATCGAATTACTCACTCAAACTGATGATCTTACTGCCAGTAAGGCTCAGCGAACCCACCACCCCCCACCCCACCCACCCTTCTCACCCCCCTTGCCAGTAAACATCCCTGCCCTAAAAGTTCAACACAGTCAGCGGATGCTTAGATCACCTTGTGGACCTTTCAACTTCTGGCTGGGAGGACAGCAGGGGGTTGGGGGTTGGAAGGGTTGGCGGGGGGCGGGGGGGGGGTGTGGGCGCGGTGGTTGAATTTAAAGCCATGAGCAACTGTCTCAGCCCAAGTGATATAAGACTTGCAGCTTTTATTAGCGTGGCCTCAGGTGTCACAAAGTGCTTTGCGCCCGATCGAATACTTTTTTTTGAAGTATCGTAAGCATAAGTGCAACTACGTGACAGACACAGTGTAACATGGGATAAGTGTGAAGCTATCCCACCGTGATAGGGAAAACAGAATGGCAGAGCATTACTTAAAGGGTGAGAGATCAGGAAATGTCAATGTACATACAGGGACCTGGGGGGTCCTCGTACAACCAGTCACTGGAAGCAAGCATGCAGGTGCAGCAAGCAGTTAAGAAGGCAAAATGGTTTTGTTGGCCTTCATTGCGAGAGGACTTGAGTACAGGAGCTACGATGTCTTACTGCAGCTGTACAGGGCCTTGGTGAGACCACACCTGGAGTATTGTATGCAGTTTTGGTCTCCTTACCTAAGAAAGGATATACTTGCTCTAGAGGGAGAGCAGAGAAGGTTCACCAGACTGATTCCTGGGGATGGCAGGATTGTTGTATGAGGAGAGATTAGGCCGACTAGGCCCTGTATTCACTGGAGTTTAAGAAGAATGAGAGGGGATCCCACTGAAATGTATAAAATCCTAACGGGGGGTGGGCTGGCTGGATGCGGGGACGATATTTCCCCTGTCTGGAGGATCTAGAACGAGGGGTCACAGTCTCAGGATAGGGGGTACGCCATTTAGGACTGAGATGAGGAGAAACCTCATCACTCGGAGGGTGGAATTCTCTACCACAGAGGCCTGCGGAGGCCAAGTCACTGGACATAGATAAGAAGGAAGTACATTTCCGGACACTAAAGGCACAAAGGTGATGAGGAGAGAGCAGGAGTACGGCTTTGAGATAGAGGATCAGCCACGATCAGACTGAATGGTGGAACAGGCTCGAAGGGCCGAATGGCCTTCTCCTGCTTCTACTTTTCTACGTTCTCTGTAGGAAACGCCCATCTGCACTCAACAAAAGCCCAAAATGCCATAACAGCCGGATGTTTTTTTTTGTTTTACCGGTCGGTGGAGGGATGGATACCTGGTGCCAGGGGGGAGAGCTCCACGCCATGGGATCTTAACACGTCCAGGCTCCTCGCCTCCTGGGACACCCGAGCCTGGAGTCTCAGGCCGGAACTCCTCAGGGCCTGTGCAGAGGGAGTGCCGCCCTGTCAGAGGTGCCGTCTTTCAGGTGAGATGGTAAACCACAGGTGCTCTCCCAAACTCCCCCTCCACCACCACCCCCGCCCCAACCCCCCACCCCCAGCAGCCCCACTGCCCACCAACCCCCACCCCCCCACACCCCACTGGAGAAGTGGAGGGCTCTGCCGGTTAAAAAATAATCACAGCGGCACTGTTCACCATGACCGTTCTCATGACCGATGGTGGTACTGGGGTAGTGGGGTGGCAGGCGGTGAGTGACTATAGCTAAGGAGCCAGTAACTGCAGCCTTTACCCATTAAGACCCTAACCCTGATATCCCAGGTAGTGAATTACTTCCAGTGAGAGCACTGCTCCCTCCATCACGCTACACGTTCCAGAGAGAGATCAGTGTGGCGGTGGGGGGAGAGAGAGAGCGAAAGAGAGAGCAAAAGAGAGCAAGAGAGAGAGAGAGAGAGAGCAAGAGAGAGAGAGAAAGAATGAGTGAGAAAAGAGACAGGAGAGTTACTCAGGTGACTAGGAACAGGAGGGAAAATGTAGGGGCTTTTGCAGAAGAAGAGTCCTGGCAGAGATTTGCATATATTTAAACGAGGAAGATGTGTTTGATCAGCAAGGTTATTGCTGGCTTGCCTTTGCTCTGTGCAGGCAATGACTGCCTCGCTGGGGTACAGGTCCCACACACACTGACTCTCACCGGGGTACGGGTCCCACACACACTGACTCTCACTGGGGTAGGGGTCCCACACACACGGACACTTACTGGGGTACGGGTCCCAAACACACTGAATCTCACTGGGGTACGGGTCCGACACACACTGACACTCACTGGGGTACGGGTCCCACACACACTGACTCTCACTGGGGTATGGGTCCCACACCCACTGACATTAATGGGGTAAAGGTCCCACACACAATGACTCTCATGGGGGTACGGGTCCCACACACACTGACACTCACTGGGGTAAAGTCCCACACACACTGACTCACATTGGGGTACGGGTCCCACACATACTGACTCTCACTGGGGTACGGGTCCCACACATACTGACTCTCACTGGGGTACGGGTCCCACACACACTGACTCTCACTGGGGTATGGGTCCCACACTCACTGACTGTCACTGGGGTATGGGTCCCACACACACTGACTCACACTGGGGTCTGGGTCCCACACACACACTGACTGTCACTGGGGTACAGGTCCCACACACACTGACTCACACTGGGATCTGGGTCCCACACACACACTAACTCTCACTGGGGTACAGGTCCCACACACACTGACTCTCACTGGGGTACAGGTCCCACACACACTGACCCACACTGGGGTACTGGTCCCACACACACTGACTCTCACTGGGGTACGGGTCCCACACACACACTGACTCTCACTGGGGTACGGGTCCCACACCCACTGACTCTCATTGGGGCATGGGTCCCACACAGACTGACACTTATTGGGTACGGGTCCACACACACACTGACACTCACTGGGGTAAAGTCCCACACACACTGACTCTCACTGGGGTACAAGTCCCACACACACTGACTCTCACTGGGGTACAGGTCCCACACACACTGACTCACACTGGGGTCTGGGTCCCACACACACACTAACTCTCACTGGGGTACAGGTCCCACACACACTGACTCTCACTGGGGTACAGGTCCCACACACACTGACTCACACTGGGGTACTGGTCCCACACACACTGACTATCACTGGGGTACGGGTCCCACACACACTGACTCTCACTGGGGTAAAGTCCCACACACACTGACTCTCACTGGGGTAAAGTCCCACACACACTGACTCTCACTCGGGTACTGGTTCCACACACACTGACTATCACTCGGGTACGGGTCCCACACACCCTGACTCTCACTGGGGTAAAGTCCCACACACACTGACTCTCACTGGGGAATGGGTCCCACACACACTGACTCTCACTGGGGTACATATCCCACACACACTGACTCTCACTGGGGTACATATCCCACACACACTGACTCTCACTCGGGTACTGGTTCCACACACACTGACTATCACTCGGGTACGGGTCCCACACACACTGACTCTCACTGGGGTAAAGTCCCACACACACTGACTCTCACTGGGGAATGGGTCCCACACACACTGACTCTCACTGGGGTACATATCCCACACACACTGACTCTCACTGGGGTACATATCTCACACACACTGACTCTCACTGGGGTACAGGTCCCACACACACTGACTCTCACTGGGGTACGGGTCCCACACACACTGACTCTCACTGGGGTACGGGTCCCACACACACTGACTCTCACTGGGGTACGGGTCCCAAACAAACTGACTCTCACTGGGGTAAAGTCCCACACACACTGAATCTCACTGGGATACGGGTCCCACACACACTCACTGTTACTGGGGTATGGGTCCCACATACTCTGACTGTCATTGGGGTATGGGTCCCACACACAATGACTCTCACTAAGGTACGTGTCCCACACACACACTGACGCACACAGGGGTACGGGTCTCACACACACTGACTCTCACTGGGCTACGGGTCCCACACACACTGACTCTCACTGGGGTACGGGTCCCACACACATTGACTCTCACTGGGGTACGGGTCTCACACACACTGACTCTCACTGGGGTACGGGTCCACACCCACTGACACTGACTGGGGTACGGGTCCCACACCCATTGATTCTCACTGGGGTATGGGTTCACACACACACTGACTGTCACTGGGGTACGGGTCCCACACCCACTGACTCTCACTGGGGCACTGGTCCCATACACACTGACTCTCACTGGGGTAAAGTCCCACACACACTGACTGTCACTGGGGTCTGGGTCCCACACACACACTGACTCTCAGTGGGGTAAAGTCCCACACACACTGACTCTCACTGGTGTCTGGGTCCCACACACACACTGACACTCACTTGGGTATTGGTCCAACACACTGACTCTCACTGGGGTATGGGTCCCACACACACTGACTCTCACTGGGGTAAAGTCCCACACACACTGAGTCTCACTGGGGTATGGGTCCCACACACACTGACTGTCACAGGGGTATGGGTCCCACACACACTGACTGTCACAGGGGTATGGGTCCCACACACCCTGACTCTCACTGGGGTACGTGTTCCACACACACACTGACTCACCCTGGGGTACGGGTCCCACACACACTGACTCTCACTGAGGTATGGGTCCCACACACACTGACTCTCACTGGGGTATGGGTCCCACACACACTGACTATCACTGGGGTATGGGTCCCACACACACTGACTCGCACTGGGGTACGGGTCCCACACACACTGACTCTCACTAAGGTACGGATCCCACACACACTGACTCTCACTGGGGTACGGGTCCCACACACACTGACTCTCATTGGGGTAAAGTCCAACACACACTGACTCTCACTGGGGTACAGGTCCCACACGCACTGACTCTCACTAGGGTACGGGTCTCACACACACTGACTCGCAATAGGGTACGGGTCTCACACACACTGACTCTCACTGGGGTACGGGTCCCACACACACTGACTCTCACTGGGGTACAGGTCCCACACACACTGACTCTCACTAGGGTACGGGTCTCACACACACTGACTCTCACTAGGGTACGGGTCCCAAACACACTGACTCTCACTGGGGTATGGGTCTCACACACACTGACTCTCACTGGGGTACGGGTCCCAAACACACTGACTCTCAATGGGGTACGGGTCTCATACAAACTGACTCTCACTGGGGTACAGCTCCCCCACACACTGACTCTCACTGGGGTCTGGGTCCCACACACACTGACACTCACTGGGGTCTGGGTCCCACACACACACTGACACTCACTGGGGTACAGATCCCACAAACACTGACTCTCACTCGGTGAACGGGTCCCACACACACTGACTCTCACTGGGGTAAGGGTCCCACACACACTGACTCTCACTGGGGTATGGGTCCCACACACACTGACTCTCACTGGGGTATGGGTCCTGCACACACTGAATCTCACTGGGGAATGGGGCCCACACACACTGACCCTAACTTGTGTACTGGTTCCACACACACTGACTATCACTCGGTTACGGGACCCACACACACTGACTCTCACTGGGGTAAAGTCCCACACACATTGACTCTCACTGGGGTCTGGGTCCCACACACACACTGACACTCACTGGGGTACAGCTCCCACACACACTGAATCTCACTGGGGTATGGGTCCCACACACACTGACTCTCACTGGGGTATGGGTCCAACAAACTGACTCTCACTGGGGTATGGGTCCCATACACACTGACTCTCACTGGGGTATGGGTCCCAGACACACTGAATCTCATTGGGGAACAGGTCCCACACACACTGACTCTCACTGGGGTACGTGTCCCACACACACACTGACTCACACAGGGGTACGGGTCTCACACACACTGACTCTCACTGGGCTACGGGTCTCACACACACTGACTCTCACTGGGGTACGGGTCCCACACACACTGACTCTCACTGGGGTACGGGTCCCACACACATTGACTCTCACTGGGGTACGGGTCTCACACACACTGACTCTCACTGGGGTACGGGTCCCACACCCACTGACACTGACTGGGGTACGGGTCCCACACCCATTGACTCTCACTGGGGTACGGGTTCACACACACACTGACTCTCACTGGGGTACGGGTCCCACACCCATTGACTCTCACTGGGGCACTGGTCCCATACACACTGAATCTCACTGGGGTAAAGTCCCACACACACTGACTCTCACTGGGGTCTGGGTCCCACACACACACTGACTCTCACTGGGGTACAGATCCCACACACACTGACTCTCACTGGTGTCTGGGTCCCACACACGCACTGACACTCACTTCGGTATTGGTCCAACACACTGACTCTCACTGGGGTATGGGTCCCACACACACTGAATCTCAATCGGGTACTGGTTCCACACACACTGACTCTCACTGGGGTATGGGTCCACACACACTGACTGTCACTGGGGTACGGGTCCCACACCATGACTCTCACTAAGGTACGGGTCCCAGACACACTGACTCTCACTGGGGTACGTGTCCCACACACACACTGACTATCACTGGGGTACGGGTCCCACACACACTGACTCTCACTGGGGTATGGTCCCACACACACTGACTCTCACTGGGGTACTGGTTCCACACACACTGACTATCACTCGGGTACGGGTCCCACACACAGACTCTCATTGGGGTAAAGTCCAACACACACTGACTCTCACTGGGGTATGGGTCCCACACACACTGACTCTCACTGGGGTACAGGTCCCACACACACTGACTCTCACTAGGGTACGGGTCTCACACACACTGACTCTCAATAGGGTACGGGTCTCACACACACTGACTCTCACTGGGGTACAGGTCCCACACACACTGACTCTCACTGGGGTACAGGTCCCACACACACTGACTCTCACTAGGGTACGGGTCTCACGCACACTGACTCTCACTAGGGTACGGGTCCCAAACACACTGACTCTCAATGGGGTACGGGTCTCATACAAACTGACTCTCACTGGGGTACAGCTCCCCCACACACTGACTCTCACTGGGGTCTGGGTCCCACACACACTGACTCTCACTGGGGTCTGGGTCCCACACACACACTGACACTCACTGGGGTACAGATCCCACAAACACTGACTCTCACTCGGTGAACGGGTCCCACACACACTGACTCTGACTGGGGTAAGTGTCCAACACACTGACTCTCACTGGGGTATGGGTCCCACACACACTGACTCTCACTGGGGTATGGGTCCCGCACACACTGAATCTCACTGGGGAATGGGGCCCACACACACTGACCCTAACTTGTGTACTGGTTCCACACACACTGACTATCACTCGGTTACGGGTCCCACACACACTGACACTCACTGGGGTAAAGTCCCACACACATTGACTCTCACTGGGGTCTGGGTCCCACACACACACTGACACTCACTGGGGTACAGCTCCCACACACTCTGACTCTCACTCGGCGTACGGGTCCCACACACACTGAATCTCACTGGGGTATGGGTCCAACAAACTGACTCTCACTGGGGTATGGGTCCCACACACGCTGACTCTCACTGGGGTATGGGTCCCAGACACACTGAATCTCATTGGGGAACAGGTCCCACACACACTGACTCTCAAAGGGGTACTGGTTCCACACACACTGACTCTCATGGGGTACTGGTTCCACACACACTGACTATCACTCGGGTACGGGTCCCAAACACACTGACTCTCACTGGGGTAAAGTCCCACACACACTGACACTCATTGGGGCATGGATCCCACACACACTGACTGTCATTGGGGTAAGGGTCCCACACACACACTGACTCTCACTGGTTTACGTTTCCCACACACACACTGACTCACACTGGGGTACGGGTCCCACACACACTGACTCTCACTGGGGTCTGGGTCCCACACACACTGACTCTCAAAGGGGTAAAGTCCCACACACACTGACTCTCACTGGGGTCTGGGTCCCACACACACTGACTCTCAAAGGGGTAAAGTCCCACACACACTGACTCTCACTGGGGTACGTGTCCCACACACACACTGACTCTCACTGGGGTACGGGTCTCACACACACTGACTCTCACTGGGCTACGGGTCTCACACACACTGACTCTCACTGGGGTACGGGTCCCACACACACTGACTCTCACTGGGGTACGGGTCCCACACACACTGACTCTCACTGGGGTACGGGTCCCACACCCACTGACACTGACTGGGGTACGGGTCCCACACCCATTGACTCTCACTGGGGTACGGGTTCACACACACACTGACTCTCACTGGGGTACGGGTCCCACACCCACTTACTCTCACTGGGGCACTGGTCCCATACACACTGACTCTCACTGGGGTAAAGTCCCACACACACATACTCTCACTGGGGTCTGGGTCCCACACACACACTGACTCTCACTGGGGTACAGGTCCCACACACACTGACTCTCACTGGTGTCTGGGTCCCACACATGCACTGACACTCACTTGGGTATTGGTCCAACACACTGACTCTCACTGGGGTATGGGTCCCACACACACTGACTCTCACTGCGGTATGGGTCCCACACACACTGACTGTCACTGGGGTATGGGTCCCACACACCATGTCTCTCACTAAGGTACGGGTCCCACACACACTGACTCTCACTGGGGTACGTGTCCCACACACACACTGACTCACCCTGGGGTATGGGTCCCACACACACTGACTCTCACTGGGGTACGGGTCCCACACACACTGACTATCACTCGGGTACGGGTCCCACACACACAGACTCTCATTGGGGTAAAGTCCAACACACACTGACTCTCACTGGGGTATGGGTCCCACACACACTGACTCTCACTGGGGTACAGGTCCCACACACACTGACTCTCACTAGGGTACGGGTCTCACACACACTGACTCTCAATAGTGTACGGGTCTCACACACACTGACTCTCACTGGGGTACAGGTCCCACACACACTGACTCTCACTGGGGTACAGGTCCCACACACACTGACTCTCACTGGGGTACAGGTCCCACACACACTGACTCTCACTGGGGTCTGGGTCCCACACACACACTGACACTCACTGGGGTACAGATCCCACAAACACTGACTCTCACTCAGTGAATGGGTCCCACACACACTGACTCTGACTGGGGTAAGTGTCCAACACACTGACTCTCACTGGGGTATGGGTCCCACACACACTGACTCTCACTGGGGTATGGGTCCCGCACACACTGAATCTCACTGGGGAATGGGGCCCACACACACTGACCCTAACTTGTGTACTGGTTCCACACACACTGACTATCACTCGGTTACGGGTCCCACACACACTGACTCTCACTGGGGTAAAGTCCCACACACACTGACTATCACTGGGGTAAAGTCCCACACACATTGACTCTCACTGGGGTCTGGGTCCAACACACACACTGACACTCACTGGGGTACAGCTCCCACACACTCTGAATCTCACTCGGCGTACGGGTCCCACACAAACTGAATCTCACTGGGGTATGGGTCCAACATACTGACCCTCACTGGGGTATGGGTCCCACACACACTGACTCTCACTGGGGTATGGGTCCCAGACACACTGAATCTCATTGGGGAACAGGTCCCACACACACTGACTCTCAAAGGGGTACTGGTTCCACACACACTGACTATCACTCGGGTACGGGTCCCACACACACTGACTCTCACTGGGGCAAAGTCCCACACACACTGACTCTCACTGGGGTATGAGTCCCACACACACTGACTCTCACTGGGGTAAGCGTCCCACACACACTGACTGTCATTGGGGTATGGGTCCCACACACACTGACTCTCACTGGGGTACGGTTCCCACACACACTGACTCTCACTGGGGTACAGGTCCCACACACACACTGACTCTCACTGGTTTACGTTTCCCACACACACACTGACTCACACTGGGGTACGGGTCCCACACACACTGACTGTCACTGGGGTCTGGGTCCCACACACACACTGACTCTCACTCGGGGTACGGGTCCCACACACACAGACTCTCACTGGGGTATGGGTCCCACACACACTGAATCTCACTGGGAAACGGGTCCCACACACACTGAGTCTCCCTGTTGTACTGGTCACACACCCACTGACACTACTGGGGTATGGGCCCCACAAACACTGACTCTCACTGGGGTACTGGTCCCACACACACTGACTCGCACTGGAGTACGGGTCTACCCACACTGACACTCACTGGGGTACAGGTCCCACACACACTGACTCTCACTAGGGTACGGGTCTCACACACACTGACTCTCACTGGGGTACGGGTCTCACACACACTGACTCTGACTGGGGTACGGGACCCACACATACTTACTCTCACTGGTGTCTGGGTCCCACACACACACTGATTCTCACTAGGGTACAGGTCCCACACACACTGACTCTCACTGGGGTATGGGTCCCACACACACTGACTCTCACTGGGGTCTGGGTCCCACACACACACTGACACTCACTGGGGTACAGATCCCACAAACACTGACTCTCACTCGGTGAATGGGTTCCACACACACTAACTCTCACTGGGGTATGGGTCCCACACACACTGACTCTCACTGGGGTATGGGTCCCACACACACTGAATCTCACTGGGGAATGGGTCACACACACACTGACTCTTACTGGGGTACGGGTCCCACACACACTGACTCTCACTGAGGTATGGGTCACACACACTGACTGTCACAGGGGTATGGGTCCCAGACACACTGACTGTGACTGGGGTACGGGTCCAACACACACTGACTCTCACTTGGGTAGGTGTCCCACACACACTAACTCTCACTGGGGTTCGGGTCCCACACACGCTGACTCTCACTGGGGTACGGGTCCTACACACACTGACTCTCTCTGGAGTACGGGTCCCACACACACTGACACTCACTGGGGTACGGGTCCCACAATCACTGACTCTCACTGGGGTACGGGTCTCACACCCACTGACTCTCACTGGAATACGGGTCTCACACACACTAACACTCACTTGGGTACGGGTCCCACACACACTGACTCTCACTGGGGTACGAGTCTCACAAACACTGACTCTCACTGGGGTACGGGTCTCAAACACACTGACTCTCACTGGGGTACGGGTCCCACACACACTGACTCTCACTGGGGTACGTGTCCCACACAAACTGACTCTCACTGGGGTACGGGTCCCACACACCCTGACTCTCACTGGGGTACAGGGCCCACACACACTGACTCTCACTGGGGTACAGGTCCCACACACACTGACTCTCACTGGGGTAAAATCCCAAACACACTGTCTCTCACTGGGGTACGAGTCCCACATACACTGACTCTCACTGGGGTACGAGTCCCACACACACTGACTATCACTGGGGTACGGGTCCCACACACACTGACTCTCACTGGGGTAAAGTCGCACACACACTGACTCTCACTGGGGTACGAGTCCCACACACACTGACTCTCAGTGGGGTATGGGTCCCACACACACTGACTCTCACTGGAGTCTGGGTCAAACACACACTGACTCTCACTGGGGTATGGGTCCAACACACTGACTCACACTGGGGTATGGGTCCCACACACACTGACTCTCACTGGGGTACGTGTCCCACACACACACCGACTCACCCTGGGGTACGGGTCCCACACACACTGACTCTCACTGAGGTACGGGTCCCACACACACTGACTCTCACTGAGGTATGGGTCCCACACCCACTGACTCTCACTGGGGTACAGGTCCCACACACACTGACTCTCACTGGGGTACTGGTTCCACACAAACTGACTATCACTCGGGTACGGGTCCCACACACACAGACTCTCATTGGGGTAAAGTCCAACACACACTGACTCTCACTGGGGTATGGGTCCCACACACACTGACTCTCACTGGGGTACAGGACCCACACACACTGACTCTCACTAAGGTACGGGTCTCACACACACTGACTCTCAATAGGGTACGGGTCTCACACACACTGACTCTCACTGGGGTACGGGTCTCACACACACTGACTCTCCCTAGGGTACGGGTCCCAAACACACTGACTCTCAATGGGGTACGGGTCTCATACAAACTGACTCTCACTGGGGTACAGCTCCCCCACACACTGACTCTCACTGGGGTCTGGGTCCCACACACACTGACTCTCACTGGGGTCTGGGTCCCACACACACACTGACACTCACTGGGGTACAGATCCCACAAACACTGACTCTCACTCGGTGAACGGGTCCCACACACACTGACTCTGACTGGGGTAAGTGTCCAACACACTGACTCTCACTGGGGTATGGGTCCCACACACACTGACTCTCACTGGGGTATGGGTCCCGCACACACTGAATCTCACTGGGGAATGGGGCCCACACACACTGACCCTAACTTGTGTACTGGTTCCACACACACTGACTATCACTCGGTTACGGGACCCACACACACTGACTCTCACTGGGGTAAAGTCCCACACACACTGACTATCATTGGGGTAAAGTCCCACACACATTGACTCTCACTGGGGTCTGGGTCCCACACACACACTGACACTCACTGGGGTACAGCTCCCACACACTCTGACTCTCACTGGGGTATGGGTCCAACAAACTGACTCTCACTGGGGTATGTGTCCCACACACACTGACTCTCACTGGGGTACTGGTTCCACACCCACTGACTATCACTCGGGTACGGGTCCCACACACACTGACTCTCACTGGGGTAAAGTCCCACACACACTGACTCTCACTGGGGTATGAGTCCCACACACACTGACTCTCACTGGGGTATGCGTCCCACACACACTGACTGTCATTGGGGTATGGATCCCACACACACTGACTCTCATTGGGGTACGGTTCCCACACACACTGACTCTCACTGGGGTACAGGTCCCACACACACACTGACTCTCACTGGTTTACGTTTCCCACACACACACTGACTCACACTGGGGTACGGGTCCCACACACACTGACTGTCACTGGGGTCTGGGTCCCACACACACACTGACTCTCACTCGGGGTACGGGTCCCACACACACAGACTCTCACGGGGGTACGGGTCCCACACACACAGACTCTCACTGGGGTATGGGTCACACACCCACTGACACTACTGGGGTACGGGCCCCACAAACACTGACTCTCACTGGGGTACGGGTCCCACAAACACTGACTCGCACTGGAGTACGGGTCTACCCACACTGACATTCACTGGGGTACAGGTCCCACACACACTGACTCTCACTAGGGTACGGGTCTCACACACACTGACTCTCACTGGGGTACGGGTCTCACACACACTGACTCTGACTGGGGTACGGGTCCCACACACACTGACTCTCACTGGTGTCTGGGTCCCACACACACTGATTCTCACTAGGGTACAGGTCCCACACACACTGACTCTCACTGGGGTATGGATCCCACACACACACACTGACTCTCACTGGGGTCTGGGTCCCACATACACACTGACACTCACTGGGGAACAGATCCCACAAACACTGAGTCTCACTCGGTGAACGGGTCCCACACACACTGACTCTCACTGGGGTATGGGTCCCACACACACTGAATCTCACTGGGGTATGGGTCCCACACACACTGAATCTCACTGGGGAATGGGTCACACACACACTGACTCTTACTGGGGTACGGGTCCCACACACACTGACTCTCACTGGGGTATGGGTCACACACACTGACTGTCACAGGGGTATGGGTCCCACACACACTGACTGTGACTGGGGTACGGGTCCAACACACACTGACTCTCACTTGGGTAGGTGTCCCACACACACTAACTCTCACTGGGGTTCGGGTCCCACACACACTGACTCTCACTGGGGTACGGGTCCTACACACACTGACTCTCTCTGGAGTACGGATCCCACACACACTGACACTCACTGGAGTACGGGTCCCACAATCACTGACTCTCACTGGGGTACGGGTCTCACACCCACTGACTCTCACTGGAATACGGGTCTCACACACACTAACACTCACTTGGGTACGGGTCCCACACACACTGACTCTCACTGGGGTACGAGTCTCACAAACACTGACTCTCACTGGGGTACGGGTCTCAAACACACTGACTCTCACTGGGGTACGGGTCCCACACACACTGACTCTCACTGGGGTACGTGTCCCACACAAACTGACTCTCACTGGGGTACGGGTCCCACACACCCTGACTCTCACTGGGGTACAGGTGCCACACACACTGACTCTCAATGGGTTACAGGTCCCACACACACTGACTCTCACTGGGGTAAAGTCCCACACACACTGTCTCTCACTGGGGTACGAGTCCCACATACACTGACTCTCACTGGGGTACGAGTCCCACACACACTGACTATCACTGTGGTACGGGTCCCACACACACTGACTCTCACTGGGGTAAAGTCGCACACACACTGACTCTCACTGGGGTACGAGTCCCACACACACTGACTCTCAGTGGGGTATGGGTCCCACACACACTGACTCTCACTGGAGTCTGGGTCAAACACACACTGACTCTCACTGGGGTATGGGTCCAACACACCGACTCACACTGGGGCATGGGTCCCACACACACTGAACCTCACTGGGGTATGGGTCGCACACACTGACTGTTACTGGGGTATGGGTCCCAAACACACTGACTCTCAGTAAGGTACGGGTCAAACACACTGACACTCACTTGGGTATGTGTCCCACACACACACTGACTCTCACTATGGTACGGGTCCCACACACACTGACTCTCACCGGGGTACAGGTCCCACACATGCTGACTCTCACTGGGGTACGGGTCCCACATACACTGACTCTCACTGGGGTACGGGTCCCACACACACTGACTCTCACTGGGGTACGGGTCCCACACACACTGACTCTCTCTGGGGTACGGGTCCCACACACACTGACACTCACTGGGGTACGGGTCGCACACATGCTGACACTCACTGGGGTACGGGTCCCACGCCCACTGACACTGACTGTGGCACGGGTCCCACACCCATTGACTCTCAATGGGGTACGTGTCCACACACACACTGACTCTCACTGGGGTACGGTTCCAGACACACTGACTCTCACTGTGGTAAAGTCCCACACACACTGTCCCTCACTGTGGTCTGGGTCCCACACACACTGACACTCACTGGGGTACAGGCCCCACAAACACTGACTCTCACAGGGGTAAGGGTCCCACACACACTGACTCGCACTGGAGTACGGGTCCACCCACACTGACACTCACTTGGGTACGGGTCCCACACACACTGACTCTCACTAGGGTACGGGTCTCACACACACTGACTCTCACTGGGGTACAGGTCTCACACACACTGACTCTCACTGGGGTACAGGTCCCACACACACTGACTCTCACTGGGGTACGGGTCTCAAACAAACTGACTCTCACTGGGGTACAGGTCCCCCACACACTGACTCTCACTGGGGTCCGGGTCCCACACACACAATGACTCTCACTAGGGTACAGGTCCCACACACACTGACACTCACTGGGGTCTGGGTCCCACACACACACTGACACTCACTGGGGTACAGATCCCACAAACACTGACTCTCACTCGGGTTACGGGTCCCACACACACTGACTATCACTGGGGTATGGGTCCCACACACACTGAATCTCACTGGGGAATGGGTCCCACACACACTGACTCTCACTGGGGTACTGGTTCCACACACACTGACTATAGCTCGGTTACGGGTCCCACACACACTGACTCTCACTGGGGTATGGGTCACAAACACTGACTGTCACAGGGGTATGGGTCCCACACACACTGACTGTGACTGGGGTATGGGTCCCACACACACTGACTCTCACTGGGGTACGTGTCCCACACACACACTGACTCACACTGGGGTACATTTCCCACACACACTGACTCTCACTGGGGTACGGGTCCGACACACACTGACTCTCACTGGGGTACGGGTCCAACACACTGACACTCACTGGGGTACGGGTCCCACAATCACTGACTCTCACTGGGGTACGGGTCTCACACTCACTGACTTTCACTGGGGTACGGGTCCCACACACACTGACTCTCACTGGGGTGCGGGTCCCAAACCCACTGACACTGACTGGGGTACGGGTCCCACACCCATTGACTCTCACTAGGGTACGGGTCCACACACACCTTGACTCTCACTGGGGTACGGGTCTCACACACACTGACTCTCACTGGTGTCTGGGTCCCACACACACACTGAATCGCACTGGAGTACGGGTACCACACACACACTGACTCTCACTGGGGTACGGGTCCCACACACACTGACAATCACTGGGGTACGGGTCCCACACACACTGACTCGCTCTGGGGTACGGGTCTCTCACACACTGACTCTCAGTGGGGTACGGATCTCACACACAATGACTCTCACTGGGGTACGGGTCCCACACACACTGACTCTCACTGGTGTATGGGTCCCACACACACTGACTCTCACTGGTGTACGGGTCCCACACACACTGACTCCCACTGGGGTATGGGTCCCACACACACTGACTCTCACTGGGGTACGGGTCTCACACCCACTGACTCTCACTGGAATACGGGTCTCACACACACTAACACTCACTTGGGTACGGGTCCCACACACACTGACTCTCACTGGGGTACGAGTCTCACAAACACTGACTCTCACTGGGGTACGGGTCTCAAACACACTGACTCTCACTGAGGTACGGGTCCCACACACACTGACTCTCACTGGGGTACGAGTCTCACAAACACTGACTCTCACTGGGGTACGGGTCTCAAACACACTGACTCTCACTGAGGTACGGGTCCCACACACACTGACTCTCACTGGGGTACGGGTCCCACACCAACTGACTCTCACTGGGGTACGGGTCCCACACCAACTGACTCTCACTGGGGTACAGGACCCACACACACTGACTCTCACTGGGTTACAGGTCCCACACTCAGTGACTCTCACTGGGGTGAAGTCCCACACACACTGTCTCTCACTGGGGTACGAGTCCCACATACACTGACTCTCACTGTGGTACGGGTCCCACACACACTGACTCTCACTGGGGTAAAGTCGCACACACACTGACTCTCACTGGGGTACGAGTCCCACACACACTGGCTCTCAGTGGGGTATGGGTCCCACACACACTGACTCTCACTGGAGTCTGGGTCAAACACACACTGACTCTCACTGGGGTATGGGTCCAACACACTGACTCACACTGGGGTATGGGTCCCACACACACTGACTCTCACTAGGGTACAGTTCCACACACACTGATTCTCACTGGGATACGGGTCCCACACACACTGACTCTCACTGGGATTCGGGTCCCACACACACTGACTCTCACTGGGGTACGGGTCCCACACACACTGACTCTCACTGGGATTCGGGTCCCACACACACTGACTCTCACTGGGATTCGGGTCCCACACACACTGACTCTCACTGGGGTACGGGTCCCACACACACTGACTCTCACTGGGGTACTGGTCTCACACACACTGACTCTCACTAGGGTACGGGTCCCAAACACACTGACTCTCACTGGGGTACGGGTCTCACACAAACTGACTCTCACTGGGGTACAGGTCCTCCACACACTGACTCTCACTGGGGTCTGGGTCCCACACACACAATGACTCTCACTAGGGTACAGGTCCCACACACACTGCCTCTCACTGGGGTCTGGGTCCCACACACACACTGACACTCACTGGGGTACAGATCCCACAAAAACTGACTCTCACTCGGGGTACGGGTCCCACACACACTGACTCTCACTGGGGTATGGGTCCAACACACAGACTCTCACAGCGGTATGGGTCCCACACACACTGACTATCACTGGGGTATGGGTCCCACACACACTGAATCTCACTGGGGAATGGGTCCCAAACACACTGACTCTCACTGGGGTACTGGTTCCACACACGCTGACTATCACTCGGTTACGGGTCCCACACACACTGACACTCACTGGGGTATGGGTCACAAACACTGACTGTCACAGGGGTATGGGTCCCACACACACTGACTCTCACTGGGGTATTGGTCCCACACACACTGAATCTCACTGGGGAATGGGTCCCACACACACTGACTCTCACTGGGGTACTGGTTCCACACACACTGACTATAGCTCGGTTACGGGTCCCACACACACTGACTCTCACTGGGGTATGGGTCACAAACACTGACTGTCACAGGGGTATGGGTCCCACACACACTGACTGTGACTGGGGTATGGGTCCCACACACACTGACTCTCACTGAGGTACGGGTCCCACACACACTGACTCTCACTGGGGTACGTGTCCCACACACACACTGACTCACACTGGGGTACCTTTCCCACACACACTGACTCTCACTGGGGTACTGGTCCGACACACACTGACTCTCACTGGGGTACGGGTCCAACACACTGACACTCACTGGGGTACGGGTCCCACAATCGCTGACTCTCACTGGGGTACGGGTCTCACACTCACAGACTCTCACGAGGGTACGGGTCTCACACACACTGACTCTCACTGGGGTACGGGTCCCACACACACTGACTCTCACTAGGGTACGGGTCTCACACACACTGACTTTCACTGGGGTACGGGTCCCACACACACTGACTCTCACTGGGGTGCGGGTCCCACACCCACTGACACTGACTGGGGTACGGGTCCCACACCCATTGACTCTCAGTGGGGTACGGGTCCACACACACCCTGACTCTCACTGGGGTATGGGTCCCACACACACTGACTCTCACTGGGGTACGGGTCTCACACCCACTGACTCTCACTGGAATACGGGTCTCACACACACTAACACTCACTTGGGTACGGGTCCCACACACACTGACTCTCACTGGGGTACGAGTCTCACAAACACTGACTCTCACTGGGGTACGGGTCTCAAACACACTGACTCTCACTGAGGTACGGGTCCCACACACACTGACTCTCACTGGGGTACGAGTCTCACAAACACTGACTCTCACTGGGGTACGGGTCTCAAACACACTGACTCTCACTGAGGTACGGGTCCCACACACACTGACTCTCACTGGGGTACGGGTCCCACACCAACTGACTCTCACTGGGGTACGGGTCCCACACCAACTGACTCTCACTGGGGTACAGGACCCACACACACTGACTCTCACTGGGTTACAGGTCCCACACTCAGTGACTCTCACTGGGGTGAAGTCCCACACACACTGTCTCTCACTGGGGTACGAGTCCCACATACACTGACTCTCACTGTGGTACGGGTCCCACACACACTGACTCTCACTGGGGTAAAGTCGCACACACACTGACTCTCACTGGGGTACGAGTCCCACACACACTGGCTCTCAGTGGGGTATGGGTCCCACACACACTGACTCTCACTGGAGTCTGGGTCAAACACACACTGACTCTCACTGGGGTATGGGTCCAACACACTGACTCACACTGGGGTATGGGTCCCACACACACTGACTCTCACTGGGGTGCTCGTTCCACACACACTGACTATCACTCGGGTACGGGTCCCACACACACTGACTCTCACTGGGGTTCGGGTCCCACACACACTGACTCTCACTGGGGTACGGGTCCCACACACACTGACTCTCACTGGGGTTCGGGTCCCACACACACTGACTCTCACTGGGGTGCGGGTCCCACACACACTGAATCTCACTGGGGTACGGGTCCCACACACACTGACTCTCACTGGGGTACTGGTCTCACACACACTGACTCTCACTAGGGTACGGGTCCCAAACACACTGACTCTCACTGGGGTACGGGTCTCACACAAACTGACTCTCACTGGGGTACAGGTCCTCCACACACTGACTCTCACTGGGGTCTGGGTCCCACACACACAATGACTCTCACTAGGGTACAGGTCCCACACACACTGCCTCTCACTGGGGTCTGGGTCCCACACACACACTGACACTCACTGGGGTACAGATCCCACAAAAACTGACTCTCACTCGGGGTACGGGTCCCACACACACTGACTCTCACTGGGGTATGGGTCCAACACACAGACTCTCACAGCGGTATGGGTCCCACACACACTGACTATCACTGGGGTATGGGTCCCACACACACTGAATCTCACTGGGGAATGGGTCCCAAACACACTGACTCTCACTGGGGTACTGGTTCCACACACGCTGACTATCACTCGGTTACGGGTCCCACACACACTGACACTCACTGGGGTATGGGTCACAAACACTGACTGTCACAGGGGTATGGGTCCCACACACACTGACTCTCACTGGGGTATTGGTCCCACACACACTGAATCTCACTGGGGAATGGGTCCCACACACACTGACTCTCACTGGGGTACTGGTTCCACACACACTGACTATAGCTCGGTTACGGGTCCCACACACACTGACTCTCACTGGGGTATGGGTCACAAACACTGACTGTCACAGGGGTATGGGTCCCACACACACTGACTGTGACTGGGGTATGGGTCCCACACACACTGACTCTCACTGAGGTACGGGTCCCACACACACTGACTCTCACTGGGGTACGTGTCCCACACACACACTGACTCACACTGGGGTACCTTTCCCACACACACTGACTCTCACTGGGGTACTGGTCCGACACACACTGACTCTCACTGGGGTACGGGTCCAACACACTGACACTCACTGGGGTACGGGTCCCACAATCGCTGACTCTCACTGGGGTACGGGTCTCACACTCACAGACTCTCACGAGGGTACGGGTCTCACACACACTGACTCTCACTGGGGTACGGGTCCCACACACACTGACTCTCACTAGGGTACGGGTCTCACACACACTGACTTTCACTGGGGTACGGGTCCCACACACACTGACTCTCACTGGGGTGCGGGTCCCACACCCACTGACACTGACTGGGGTACGGGTCCCACACCCATTGACTCTCAGTGGGGTACGGGTCCACACACACCCTGACTCTCACTGGGGTACGGGTCTCACACACAATGACTCTCACTGGTGTCTGGGTCCCACACACACACTGAATCACACTGGAGTACGGGTCCCACACACACACTGACTCTCACTGGGGTACGGGTCCCACACACACTGACAATCACTGGGGTACGGGTCCCACACACACTGACTCGCTCTGGGGTACGGGTCTCTCACACACTGACTATCACTGGGGTACGGATCTCACACACAATGACTCTCACTGGGGTACGGGTCCCACACACACTGACTCTCACTGGGGTATGGGTCCCACACACACTGACTCTCACTGGTGTACGGGTCCCACACACACTGACTCCCACTGGGGTACGGGTCCCACACACACTGACTCTCACTGGAATACGGGTCTCACACACACTAACACACACTTGGGTACGGGTCCCACACACCCTGACTCTCACTGGGGTACAGTTCCCACACACACTGACTCTCACTGGGTTACAGGTCCCACACACAGTGACTCTCACTGGGGTGAAGTCCCACACACACTGTCTCTCACTGGGGTACGAGTCCCACATACACTGACTCTCACTGGGGTACGAGTCCCACACACACTGACTATCACTGTGGTACGGGTGCCACACACACTGACTCTCACTGGGGTAAAGTCCCACACACACTGACTATCACTGGGGTAAAGTCGCACACACACTGACTCTCACTGGGGTACGAGTCCCACACACACTGACTCTCAGTGGGGTATTGGTCCCACACACACTGACTCTCACTGGAGTCTGGGTCAAACACACACACTGACTCTCACTGGAGTCTGGGTCAAACACACACTGACTCTCACTGGGGTACGGGTGCCACACACACTGACTCTCACTGGGGTAAAGTCCCACACACACTGACTCTCACTGGGGTAAAGTCCCACACACACTGACTCTCACTGGGGTATGAGTCCCACACACACTGACTCTCACTGGGATACGTGTACCACACACACTGACTCTCACTGGGGTACAGGTCCCACACACAGTGACTATCACTGGGGTACGGGTCTCACAAACACTGACTCTCACTGGGGTACGGGTCCCACACACACTGACTCTCACTGGGGTACGGGTCTCACAAACACTGACTCTCACTGGGGTACGGGTCCCACACACACTGAATCTCACTGGGGTGCGGGTCCCACACACACTGAATCTCACTGGGGTACGGGTCCCACACACACTGACTCTCACTGGGGTAAAATCCCACACACACTGACACTCACTGGGGTACGGGTCCACACACTTACTGACTCTCACTGGGGTACGGGTCCCACACCCACTGACTCTCACTGGGGCACGGGTGCCACACACACTGACTCTCACTGGAGTAAAGTCCCACACACACGGACTCTCACTGGGGTAAAGTCGCACACACACTGACTCTCACTGGGGCACGGGTCCCACACACAATGAATCGCACTGGAGTACGGGTCCCAAACACACTGACTCTCACTGGGGTATGGGTCCCACACACACACTGACTCTCACTGGGGTACGGGTCACACACACACTGACAATCACTGGGGTACGGGTCCCACACACACTGACTCTCACTGGGGTAGGGGTCCCACACACACTGAATCTCACTGGGGTACGGGACTAAAACACACTCACTCCCACTGGGGTACGGGTCCCACACACACTGACTCTCACTGTTGTACGTGTCCCACACACACTGACTCTCACTGGGGTACAGGTCCCACACACACTGACTCTCACTGGGGTACGGATCCCACACACACTGACTCTCACTGGGGTACTGGTTCCACACACACTGACTATCACTCGGGTACGGGTCCCACACACACTGACTCTCACTGGGGTAAAGTTCCACACACACTGAATGTCACTGGGGTATGAGTCCCACACACACTGACTCACACTGGGGTACGGGTCCCACACACACTGACTCTCACTGGGGTACGGGTCCCACACACACTGACTGTCACTGGGGTATGGGTCCCACACACACTGACTCTCACTGGGGTATGGGTCCCACACTCACTGACTGTCACTGGGGTATGGGTCCCACACACTGACTGTCACTGGGGTATGGGTCCCACACACACTGACTCTCAGTAAGGTACGGGTCAAACACACTGACACTCACTTGGGTATGTGTCCCACACACACACTGACTCTCACTATGGTACGGATCCCACACACACTGACTCTCACCGGGGTACAGGTCCCACAAATGCTGACTCTCACTGGGGTACGGGTCCCACACACACTGACTCTCACTGGGGTACGGGTCCCACACACACTGACTCTCACTGGGGTACTGGTCCCACACAAACTGACTCTCACTGGGGTACGGGTCCCACACACCCTGACTCTCACTGGGGTACAGGTCCCACACACACTGACTCTCACTGGGTTACAGGTCCCACACACACTGACTCTCACTGGGGTGAAGTCCCACACACACTGTCTCTCACTGGGGTACGAGTCCCACATACACTGACTCTCACTGGGATACGAGTCCCACACACACTGACTATCACTGTGGTACGGGTCCCACACACACTGACTCTC